>NC_084625.1:38933554-39126054 GCF_033978795.1 Nerophis ophidion
TATTTCGCAGCGTGTCCTGACGGCGAGCGATGGAAGAGGAGCTTGTCGGAAAATTGGCCGTTGTGCGAGCGAAGCTGTGAGGACGTGTACTCTCCAACTCCTGTCAACTGCAGCAACTCCTGGGAGGGCTGTGTGTGTCAGGAGGGGCTTTATCGTAACAAGGAGGGGCTTTGTGTCATCCCTGCTTTCTGCCCCTGCCATGACCAGGGCATCGTGCGGGAGGTATACACACACACACACACACACACACACACACACACACACTCTCTCACACAAAGCATGTAACTATTGTGGTGTATCAGTGAAGCTCATCATACATCAGTGTTGATGCTCCCTCCTATTATCATTAACTGGTAAAGAAGGCATAAGACAATGAGTGATATCACATGACATTCCCTCCACCATCAATGAATGATTCATGAATTGAAAGCCAGCACTCTGACCGCACCCGGGCAAGCCTGCCAGGAATAATTGATGAAGAAAAGGATATTATAAGATTCTAAGTATTAATCATACTCAGACAAGAGGTCACATCCCCCTTTCTTGATCACTCTTTTCAAGCCTCTCATTTTTACTTTCAATTTTTTCCCCTCTCATCAGTGGAACCCGTTTATGTCGACGCCACTCTGACTGGCTGCCTACTAGGCATGCATAAAAACTCTGCTCGGACTCTATTTACATGTATGGTGTTCCTTCCCTTTGGGAATTTAGTGTCAGTTATTGAATGCATTCCTACTGCCTTCAGGTAAGAGAAAATCGGAGGTTGTTACAGTCTGTTTGTGTCTTACAAAAACATTACATTGTAAAAAAAAAAAGGCTGTAGATTTTACATTAAAAGTATCAGCTCAATTGCCAGAATTTTACAGAAAAAATAGTGTGATACTGTTTTTTTTCTCGAGAGCAGGGGTGTCAAACTGAAATACAGAGTGGGCCAAAATTTTAAACTGAACAAAGCCGCGGGCCAAGGTTGAACAAATTATCCTTTTAATAGGGACCCAAACAAGTTTTACATTGAATATTGAACAAGCAAGGCTTATATAACTTTATAGTGACATGCAAAATCGAGGTTCAGATAATAATAATAATGAAAAAATATCAATGGCATACATACTTGCCAACCCTCCGGGATTTTCCGGTAGACTCCCGAATTTCAGCGCCTCTCCCCAAAACCTCCCGGGACAAATTTTCTCTCGAAAATTTCCCGAAATTCAGGCGGACCTGAGTGAGGACAGCCTGTTTTCACGTCTGCTTTCCCACAATATAAACAGCGTGTCTGCCCAATGACGTTATAACTTTAGGATGATCGAGGGCGAGTTCTTGGTTTCTTATGTGGGTTTATTGTTAGGCAGTTTCATTAACGTCCTCCCAGCCCGGTAACAACACACAACAGCAGTCACGTTTTCGTCTACCGTAAAGCAGTTCATCTGCCGTAAACAGCAATGTTGTGACACTCTTAAACAGGGAAATACTGCCATCTACTGTACATGCATATGTGACAATAACATCTCCAGCTTTTAGAGAGTGCAGTGCACAACTGCGCACACAACAAGGAGACGAAGATGGAAGATTCCGGACTCTAGTGCATTTGATGAAAGCAGTTTTGTGCGTGCCACACAGCAATGCATCATCAGAGAGGGTGTTCAGCATGGCTAGAAAAATAGTGACAGAGAATAGAACAAGGACGAACAATTCAACCCTTAACTCAGCAATGAGTAGATGAGTGTTATGTCTGTGTATATGTGTAAATAAATGAACACTGAAATTCAAGTATTTCTTTTATCTATATATTTGGAATACTTGACTTGGTAAATTATAGCTGTAAATATTCTCCTCCCCTCTTAACCACGCCCCCAACCATGCCCCCACTCCGCCCCGACCACGCCCCCCACCTCCCGAAATCGGAGGTCTCAAGGTTGGCAAGTATGATGGCATATCAAATAAAATTCAAATAAAAATTGAATGCCTCTTTTCTATTTGCTGCCTTCTGAGGTAAATATCAAAATAAACGTTTTCCACAGGCTAATAATACATTTGAAAATAAAATAATAATGAATGAATTAAACTTTCAAGCCTTCAAGTAGCAAGAGAAAGTGCATGAAGAAAATGTTAACTATTGCTCAGTTTGCTAAACTGATTTGCTTTAACACTGAATATGGAACAAGCAACGCTTATACAACTTAATAGCGCAAAATCAACTTTCAAAAAACAAACAAAAAAACATCAATGATTTATTAAATCAAATTTAAATAAAAAATGTAATGCCTTTTTTCTATTTGCAGCCTTCTGAGTAAAATATGTACATGAACTTTTTCCACAGTCTAATACATTTGAAAATAAAATAACAATGAATAAATCAACCATTCAGGCCTTTTTACTGCTCAGTTTGCGACACACTGATCTAATCTGATGTGGCCAAGCCAGATACCTGGCATCTTTTCTGGGATGCTAGTTCATTAATGTTGGGGGCTCAGGCTTTGAGCTGAGGCAACCTTCATTATTGAACTAAGGTGTTCATCAGTCAGACGTATCCTGTGAGACGTTTTCGTCATCTTAATTGAGGAGAAAAGTTGCTCCTATAGATAAGTGCTGCCGAACGGAGCTGAGACATTGTGTCATGGATGACTAGTGGAAACTCCGGCGCCAAAAGCATCATACAAACCCCGTTTCCATATGAGTTGGGAAATTGTGCTGAATGTGAATATAAACGGAATACAATGATTTGCAAACCATTTTCAACCCATATTCAGTTGAATGCACTACAAAGACAAGATATTTGATGTTCAAACTCATAAACTTTATTTTTTTTGCAAATAATAATTAACTTAGAATTTCATGGCTGCAACATGTGCCAAAGTAGTGGGGAAAGGGCATGTTCACCACTGTGTTACATCACCTTTTCTTTTAACAACACTCAATAAATGTTTGGGAACCGAGGAAACTAATTGTTGAATATTTGAAAGTGGAATTCTTTCTTATTCTTGTTTTATGTAGCGATTTAGTCGTTCAACAGTGCAGGGTCTCCGCTGTCGTATTTTACGCTTCATAATGCGCCACACCTTTTCGATGGGAGACAGGTCTGGACTGCAGGCGGGCCAGGAAAGTACCCTCACTCTTTTACTACGAAACCACGCTGTTGTAACACGTGGCTTGGCACATATGTTGCTCCAAAACCTGTATGGACCATTCAGCATTAATGGTGCCTTCACACATGTGTAAGTTACCCATGCTTTGGGCACTAATACACCCCCATACCATCACAGATGCTGGCTTCTGAACTTTGCGCCTATAACAATCCGGATGGTTATTTTCCTCTTTGTTCCGGAGGACACCACATCCACAGTTTCCAAATATAATTTGAAATGTGGACTCGTCAGACCACAGAACACTTTTCCACTTTGTATCAGTCCATCTTACGTGAGCTCCGGCCTAGCGAAGCCAGCGGCATTCCTTGGTGTTGTTGATGAATGGGTTTTGCTTTGGATAGCAGAGTTTTAACTTGCATTTAAAGATGTAGCAACCAACTGCAGTTACTGACAGTGGTTTGCTGAAGTGTTCCTGAGCCCATGTAGTGATATCCTTTACACACGGATGTCGGTTTTGATGCAGTACCGCCTGAGGGATCAAAGGTCCGTAATATCATCACTTATGTGCAGTGATTTCTCCAGATTCTCTGATCCTTTTGATGATTTTACGGACCGTAGATGGTAAAATCCCTAAATTCCTTGCACTAACTCGTTTAGATATGTTGTTCTGAAACTGTTCGACAATTTGCTTACAAATTGGTGACCCATCCTTGTTTGTGAATTACTTAGCATTTCATGGAAGCTGCTTTTATACCCAATCATGGCACCCACCTGTTCCCAATTAGCCTGCACACCTGTGAGATGTTCCAAACAAGTGTTTGATGAGCATTTCTTAACTTAATCAGTATTTTTTGCCACCTTTCCCAACTTCTTTGTCCCGTGTTGCTGGCATCAAATTTTAAAGTTAATGATTATTTGCACAAAAAAAATGTTTATCAGTTTGAACATCAAATATGTTTTCATAGTAGTGTAGCCGAGTGTCCTGGGTTCGCATAATTTGGGTACTGATAAAATAAAATAATAAAAGGGAGTCATGAGAGCAGGTCCGGTCTCCACCACTTTATTGTTCCCTTCTTTAAACCTATCTCCATACACATATCTCACCTTCTTCAACAACCCACCTTTATATAGACCTCTTACGTCACAGCCTTACGGCAACACTGGAGGGACACCCTGAACTGTTTGTTACATACGTCCCCCCCTCAATTAGAAACGTCCCCGTTTCATCACAAACAAAATAGATAACAAACAAGGGGAAATAGAACAGAGAAAAGAAAAAAAAATTCAAAATTCACAATAAATCAACAATATATTTTTTTACGTCGTATTGCAAAAACATGCAAAAACTCCCAGATGCGAAGGATGTCACTCCAATCGCCCCATTTGTAAGATAGTTCAATTATGTGGAGGAGGTCGCCCCCAGCGAGATGGTCAGATGGTGCGCAGGAGGTTACCCCAATCACCCCCTGCGAGATAGTCCGATTGTGCGCAGGAGGTCGCCCCAGTGACCCCCTGCAAGATAGTCTGTTTGTGAGATAGTTCGTTTATGACGCTCCATCATGCCATCAGACTTGGGGTTATAGGCAGTGGTGCACGTCCTTTTTTTTCAAGCAACGTACAGAGTCTAATTGAAGGGGAAACACCCTGGGGCCCCCATGGGACCCTCCGGGCCACATCCAGAACGTCCATGACCACCCTCTGGGTGGGCCGACAAACCTGGGACCCGCCCACGGGGACGATAAGGGCACCGACGGGTCCGACACGCTCTGTACTTCTCACGCCACCGTCGGCTGTCTCTCAGCGCAAAGGGCCAGCAGCAAGACGGCGGGAACGCCTCCGCAACCCGGCTGGTTGCCACGCCCGCAGCAAACACCTCCACGCTCTCCCCCGGAGCACGCACACTCGCCGACAGGTTGGCCCCGAACCGGTCCATTAATTGTCTTTGTTTAAAAGCTGCCCCCAGTCTCCCACGGGACGAGTCGGGAGGATCCGAAAATCCTCACCAGCTCCTGGTTGCAGTCGGCTCCCTCCGTCGGTGAAAGGAGCGGTTAAACAAAAAGTCCGCTTTCGACATTCATGCCGTGTGAGTGTCCGTTAAACAGCGCCTCCGGGCTTAAAAAGAGTTGTGGTCACCACACCACGTGTCCGCAAAATGGCCGGGAAGCTTAGCAGCTAACTCGAAACTCACGTGTCCCGTGTAAAACTTTCTTCTTCTTTTTTTTCAACACAACAGTTAAAATAATCCCACCGCTGCCACCAATTTAGCCGAGTGTCCTGGGTTCGCATAATTTGGGTACTGATAAAATAAAATAATAAAAGGGAGTCATGATAGCAGGTCCGGTCTCCACCACTTTATTGTTCCCTTCTTTACACCTATCTCCATACACATATCTCACCTTCTTCAACAACCCACCTTTATATAAACCTCTTACGTCACAGCCTTACGGCAACACTGGAGGGACACCCTGAACTGTTTGTTACAGTAGCAGGGAATAAGCGGTAGAAAATGGATGGATGGATATTCAACTAAATATGGGATGAAAATGATTTGCAAATCATTGTATTCCGTTTGTATTTACATTTAACACAATTTCCCAACTCATATGGACACGGGGTTTGTACTTTGACTTCAGCGTGTCATCACACTGGAGTTAAATGAGCTCCATTTGGAGGTTAGTTGGTGTTTTTTCCCACATCAACTGCGAAGGAATTTTTAAGCAGTTCAAATCTACATTTCTGACCATCAAAGTCGCCAAATCGCCGGCTAAACTCAGCGCCGAGTACACTGAGTTTTTCAGCAAACTGTGCGCACGCGGCGGTAGAGATCTGTGTTTTATGGTCTGGCAGCACGGGAAATGGCCAAGGTTTCTTGCAGCAGCTGATTCTCCCACAGGCAGAGTTTAGTTTTAAAAGCTCTCACTGACTAGTACATATCTCTGATAATGCGGCCCCGCCCCTCTAGCTGCAGGTTCAGCGCATCAAGATGGCTTGAGATGTCACACAGAAAGCAAGATTGAGATGGTCGGGGTTTGGTGGTAGCGGGGGTGTATATTGTAGCGTCCCGGAAGAGTTAGTGCTGCAAGGGTTTTCTGGGTATTTGTTCTGTTGTGTTTATGTTGTGTTGCGGTGCGGATGTTCTCCCGAAATGTGTTTTGTCATTTTTTTTTGGTACGGGTTCACAGTGTGGCGCATATTTGTAACAGTGTTAAAGTTGTTTATACGGCCACTCTCAGTGTGACATGTATGGCGGTTGATCAAGTATGCCTTGCATGCTTATGCGTGTGTAAAAGCCGCATATGTTAAGTGACTTTGCCGGCCCGCTGTTTGTATGGAGGAAAAGCGGAGGTGACGACAGGTTGTAGGGAAGGTTAAAAGCAGTGCCTTTAAGGCACGCCCCCAATATTGTTGTCCGGGTGGAAATCAGGAGAAATTCTGGAGAATGGTTGCCCCTGCAGATTTTCGGGAGGGGCGTTGAACTTCGGGAGTCTCCTGGGAAAATTGGGAGGTTTGGCAAGTATGAGTATTAGCAGGGGATGTGGTGTTACAGCGGCACCGCAGCTGTATAATACTGGGGGGCCAGCACCAATGTTACTTTGATATTGCCTCAAGGGCCAAACAAAATTACACGGCAGACCAAATTTGGCCCGCGGGCCAGATCTGGCATAGCCTATCTATGGCCCCGAGATGACATTTGATTAGTATTAAAACCAGCCCGCGGACTACAGCCACCTGCTGCTGTTTTGCACGCACCTATACTCCATCAGTGTTGGCGCGAGGAATTTTCAAAATGGGGTCCCAGGAACCCCATCAAATCATAAAAATGGGGTCCCGCAGTAAGTTTTTGGGGTCCCACTTTTTTGTAAGCGTTTTGAAAACAAGCCCCTAGTGGCTGACAGCTTTGGCGTGGATGCCCGCCCCCTAACCCCTCGTTGAAAGTCTGGAGTTGTATGTTGTAATATCTACATGTGCCTTGCTATTGCGGTTTTTTCCCACTCCAGACTGGGCTCCCCCCCAATAGGAGCCCAGTTTGAGATCGACTTTTTTTTTGTACTCATCCTCCCCAGCGTTGAACTTTTTCCCACCTTTCACAGTGGCGACCCATCATCATTCCTGTTCTCTAATTCCGCACAATGTACGTCTAATATTGAGCAGGTTTGTACTGAAAATAAAATGTCATTGTATATGTGCAATGACAATAAAGATCCATCAATCCAAGAAAATATTCATCGTCTCTTAGCTGCAGCCAATTGATTTAAGATCAACCAACTGCAGGTGTGCACTTTTGTCCGACTCTAAACACTGTTTTGATGATTTTAATATCCAATATCAATATTTGATTGGGACACCCCTAGTGTAGCGTAGATACTGTATATACCTTGTGGTTATTAGACTTAGACTTAGACTTAGACAAACTTTAATGATCCACAAGGGAAATTGTTCAACACAGTTGCTTGGTTACAATGATGGAAAGTGTAAAAATGGAAAGAACAATACAGGTATAAATAGACTAGGTATAGCAATGTAAAATATAACATATCTGCGAATATATACAATATATACTTAATATGTGTACAGTATATTATATATACAGATATAATATAATATGTCTATAACATATATATACCAATTGCTATGTACACTATCACAGTATATTTGGCAGCCCCAGCATAAAAACATAGAGTAAGTCCAGCAGAAAATAGAATATAGACATTAAAATTAAAATTAAACATTAAAAACAAAGAGAAGTAGCTGACATAGAAGGTAGCTGACATTATCTTCTGGTTTATGAAATGCAAGAGAGTAGGCTGACACTGCTAGGGGCGGCATGGCGTAGTGGGTAGAGCGGCCGTGCCAGAAACCTGAGGGTTGCAGGTTCGCTTCCCACCTATTGACATCCAAAAAAACGCTGCCGTTGTGTCCTTGGGCAGGACACTTCACCCTTGCCCCCGGTGCCGCTCACACTGGTGAATGAATGATGAATGAATGATTGGTGGTGGTCGGAGGGGCCGTAGGCGCAAACTGGCAACCACGCTTCCGTCAGTCTACCCCAGGGCAGCTGTGGCTACTGATGTAGCTTACAACCACCAGGTGTGAATGAATGATGGGTTCCCACTTCTCTGTGAGCGCTTTGATTATCTAACAATAGAAAAGCGCGATATAAATCTAATCCATTATTATTATTATTATTATTATTATCAGACCCGTGCACTCCCTTATTAGTTGTAGAATCCAGATTAATACTGCCATGCTTTTATTTTGAAGCTTACTTCAAAGTGAGTGAGTGTGTGCACGTTTTAACGTTGCGTAATTAGACAGTAGGTATGTTGCTGCTTACTTATAATAATAAAGGTAACAATACTTAAACACTTGCCAACATAAACGTAACATTTTTCACAGAAATTACCCCTTTGACTCTCATAGTTTATGTTGACATAAGTGGTTGAACATGTATGTTGACGTCAATCAAAGCGGGCACTTTTTAGTGATAATACCAACAGTATGTTGGTATTATTGTGTTGTTGACATAAGCGGGTTCACCATAAGCAGGTTCCAGCTCATGTGTGTACTTTATTCCTTTTGATTTATTTTTCTTTGCTTCCTGTTTTCCTCCTTTTAGGTTTTCTCTCTCACATTATGACACATGGTGGGCCATCATACTAAACACCTACTGTAAAAAGTATTAAAATCTGCTAAATGATCTATTACTTCGGTATTACTAACACACACATGTCAGAGTCATAACAACAGTTCATTATACCTTCTTTTGTAACAGTAAGTTACAGTAAATGGAACAAAGTCAGTGAACTCAATGATCCCAAACTATACCAGAAGCCGTGCTGTACTTTAAAAAATGATTGAAATAGAATTAAGTGGAAATATTAATGTTGCATATTTGTTTCTCTGTGTGTGCGTGTGTGTGTGTGTGTCCAGGCAGGATCAGAGTGGGAAGATGGCTGCCTGTCATGTCGTTGTGTGAACGGGAACAAACTTTGTCAGCCAAGGTGTCCTGAAGTTCACTGTGACGAGGTAAAACACTCACTAGTCAAGTCAAGTCAAGTCAGCTTTATTTGTCAATTTCTTTACATGTAAAGGAATCTAAATTTTGTTTCGCACTCTCCCATGCGTAGACAAAAAGAAAAGAAAACACAACAGTAAAGTGCAACGTAAATATGCCTACCTACTAAAATGACAGTATATATAGTTCCTGTAGTTTTTAAATAGGATATGGCTGTAAACAATGAGTGTTTCATCAGTAGTGCAAATGCTTATGATATAGCAGCAGATGTGTGCAATTTTGCATAGTCATTTTTCCTGTGGGTCATGGGGTTTAGAGTTCAGGTTGTTCCGGGGAGGGGGATTTCAAAGTCCTGACAGCCTGTTGGATCGTGCTGAGGATTGAGGGGGGGGGCGCGGGGGGCGAGAGAGAGTTCAGCAGCCTAACAGCCTGGTGGTGAAAGCTGTTGGTGAGTCTGGTGGTGCGAGAGCGGAGGCTCTTGTATCTTCTTCCAGAGGGAAGGAGGCTGAACAGGTTGTGTGCGGGGTGGCTTGCGTCACTCACAATTGTGAGTGCTTTGCGGGTGAGGCGGGTGTTGTATAAGTCCTGAAGAGATGGGAGTGGTGCACCAATGATTTTCCCAGCTGTTTTCACAATGCGCTGCAGGTCTCTTCTGTTGTATTGAGTGTAGCTCCCGCCCAACACAGTGATGCAGTTAGAAAGGATGTTTTTATGGTGCCTCTGTAAAAAGTGGTCAGGAAGGGTGGTGGAGCACTTGCCCGCTTTAGTTTTCGCAGGAAGTAGAGTCGCTGTTGGGCCTTCTTCACCAGTGATGCGGTGTTAGTAGTCCATGACAGGTCCTCACTGATGTGCACCCTCAGGAATTTGGTGCTCCTTACTCTCTCCACTGCAGCACCATCGATGGTCAGTGGCAGGTGTCACTAGCATCACCAATGAATACACACATGGTCATGAATATGTTACAATTGTCGATCAGATTCATTTTCGCAACACAAAAACCGACAGCGACATGAAAATAATAAATGACATACATAGTTCGTAAATGTTGATACACAAATGAACGTGTCCTTTTGAGTCCTTTGGAGAAGTTTGTTCAATCACCACCCCCAAAAGTGACCAAAATTTACATTATTGGGCTGTAACATTTTAAAGTTTTTTATATCATTTTTCATAAAAAGTGTATAGAATGAGCTCGGTTGCAGCAACCCAATTTCATGAGGTTAGTTGTTGACCCTTAACACCTGACTAAATTGAGTTCCCAAGCTATTACGATCGGGTCACAAAGTAGCGATTTTGTGTTCTCACGATGCGGATGGACAGGTAGCAGCAGTCTTTTAATACCCAGAAGCAAAGCAAAACAGTAAAAAGGCTGTGCCGCTGGGAAGTGCATGTGACGCTCAAGGAAAAAAAAAGTGAAGCTCTTACAGTAGCGTAACGTTAACATGAAACAGGTTATATGAGTAAGATTAAAGGCCTACTGAAATGAGATTTTCTTATTTAAACGGGGATAGCAGGTCCATTCTATGTGTCATACTTGATCATTTCGCGATATTGCATATTTTTGCTGAAGGGATTTAGTAGATAACATCGACGATAAAGTTTGCAACTTTTGGTCGCTAATAAAAAAGCCTTGCCTTTACCGGAAGTAGCAGACGACGTGCGCGTGACGTCACTGGTTGTAGGTCTCCTCACATCCTCACATTGTTTATAATGTGAGCCTTCAGCAGCAAGAGCTATTCGGACCGAGAAAGTGACAATTTCGTGGATGAGGAAAGTTAGAGTGAAGCACAAAAAAATTGAAAGAAGAAAAAGCGACGGCTCCAGTCGGCGGCTGTGGGACCGTTTCAGATGTAATTAGACACATTTACTATGATAATTCTGGAAGATCCCTTATCTGCTTATTGTTTTAATAATGTTTTAGTGAGATTGTAAAGTCATACCTGAAAGTCGGATGGCTGCGGTGAACGCCAGTGTCTCTCAGAGAAGCCAATGGAGGAGCCATTGTGTTAAAGCTTCACAACAAACAAAGAAACACAGGCTGGGTTTCGGTGCTAAGGGCATTGTTCTTTATCGTCTCCATTATTAATTGAACAAATTGCAAAAGATTCAGCAACACAGATGTCCAAATTACTGTGTAATTTGTGCGATGAAAAGAGACTGCTTTTAGCCGTGTGTGGTGCTGGGGTAATATGTCCCCTCAAACCCGAGACGTCACATGCACGCGTCATCATACGCGTCATCATTCCGCGACGTTTTCAACAAGAAACTCCGCGGGAAATTTAAAATTGTAATTTAGTAAACTAAACCGGCCGTGTTGGCATGTGTTGCAATGTTAATATTTCATCATTGATATATAAACTATCAGACTACGTGGTCGGTAGTAGTGGGTTTCAGCAGGCCTTTAACATGAAACATAACAATCGCATGGAGTGAGCAGCAAGAAAGTCTTAAGCATGGCAGAAAAGATACACACAACTGTCGCATGTAGCGAACAAAAATCCCGCAAGGACTGGCAGGGTGAGATGGATGGATAAAAGAGGAGTGATTCGTGGCGGCCACAGGTGGAGACACGAATCAACAGAACAGAAACAGGTACATGACCTCAGGCGCTCCTAGCAACAAAATGGTAAATGGGTTATACTTGTATAGCGCTTTTCTACCTTCAAAGTACTCAAAGCGCTTTGACACTATTTCCACATTCACACACTGATGGCGGGAGCTGCCATGCAAGGCACTCACCAGGACCCATCAGGAGCAAGGGTGAAGTGTCTTGCCCAAGGACACAACGGACGCGACTAGGATGGTAGAAGGTGGGGATTGAACCAGCAACCCTCAGATTGCTGGCACAGCCACTCTACCAACTTCGCCACGCCATCCCCAACATAAACAAAGGAGGACTAGGAATACTGGCAACATAAATACACACTAAACCAACACAAAACATGAGCAGAAAGGACTAATCCTGTCAATGTTCAATGATCAAATTTAGCTGTTAGATATATACCGTATTTTTCGCAGTACAAGTCGCTCCGGAGTATAAGTCGCACCTGTCGAAAATGCAGAATAAAGAAGGAAAAAAAACATATATAAGTCACACAGGAGTATAAGTCGCATTTTTGGGGGAAATTTATTTCATAAAACCCAACACCAAGAATAGACATTTGAAAGGCAATTTAAAATAAATAAAGAATAGTGAACAACAGGCTGAATAAGTGTATGTTATATGACGTATAAATAACCAACTGAGAAGGTGCCTGGTATGTTAACGTAACATATTATGGTAAGAGTCATTCAAATAACTATAACATATGGAACATGCTATACGTTTACCAAACAATCTGTCACTCCTAATCGCTAAATCCCATGAAATCTTATACGTCTAGTCTCTTACGTGAATGAGCTAGATAATATTATTTGATATTTTACTGTAATGTGTTAATAAGTTCACAAACTATGAAAAAAACTGCGACTTATTGTCCGAAAAATATGGTATGTGTAGAGGACCAACATGTACAAAACTGCCTGTAAGGCTGACTAAAAGTCACCAAAAACCTAAAAATGGTAAAAATATATTCAGATTCGTATCACCTGGTTGAAAAAAAATTTTTTCACACAATTTGGAGTAAAGTTGTGCTTACATATGACACAGACCTTGGCCACACCTCGGCTCACAAAGGCTTGCAAAGTGTTTTCATGAATGCATTATTTCACAGACACAAAGTTTGGAGGGGTGGCGTGTTGGTGCACTGTGGAGAACCTAAAAATGTGCCGATTTATCAAAGTACACATTTTAATTTTTATGTCTAAAAACTATTTGTATGTAACATTTTAGATAAAAGAAGGTGCGGTAAAGCATGTTGAATTTAAAGGTGGATACAAAGAGTCAAATCATGGATAAAGTTACATCACAGATTAATTTCTGTATTGAATTTTCACAAACATTTTACATCATGCTGACATTATCACCATGGCGATATTAGAATATTATTATATAATATCGATTGTTACCATCGACTAATTTGATCCGGTAGTTGGTGACAACAAAACAACATTCCAAAGTTAGCAAAAGTATCATTTGTGGGGATTGAAAACTAATAAGAGTAACTGTATGCTCATAATTAGGGTAACTTTATGCTCATGGCCCTGACACTGTTCACACTAGTAGAGACTGTAATGATAAAAATATTTTTATTATTGATGACATATTTAACATATGTGATGGGGAGCTGGATAATCTTTTTATAAATTGCAAAAAGGAAAGTGGAGTGGGGATGAGACATGCATATTGTGTCATATACCCTCAACCCATATAATTGAAAATTTGATCCTTACTGAAATTGATACTTATCAAATACATTAAACCAGGGGTGCCCACACTTTTTCTGCAGGCGAGCTACTTTTCAATTGACCAACTCGAGGGGATCTACCTCATTTATATATATAATTTATATTTATTTATTTATGAAAGAGACATTTTTGTAAACAAGTTAAATGTGTTTAATGATAATACAAGCATGTGTAACACATAGATGTCTTTCTTTCACGAAGACAAGAATATAAGTTGGTGTATTACCTGATTCTGATGACTTGCATTGATTGGAATCAGACAGTAATCAATCAATCAATCAATCAATTGATTGATTGATTGATGATTTAATTTTAAACTCCAGTCTCTGCGCCAACTTTCTGAGGGATTGCTTGTGCACGCCAGTTTTCTGAGACTCTGTATTTAGTTAGCGCGGGCAGCATGAAGCAGGGCTTTTATTGTGAAGATAGGAAATGTGCAGTCGGCCTTTAGAGTTTTGACGGAAGGTACAGCGCGAAAGTCTGTTGAAATAAAAAGTAATAATAATGATCTTGCAGCAGCCAGCGTCATCTCACGAGACCCTCCGGTACCGTGAATGTCATTTAAGTGACGTCTTGGTGAAGATTGATGATCACTAATTTTTAGGTCTATTTTTTTTAAGAGCTTGGCTCGAGATCGACTGACACACACCCCGCGGTCGACTGGTAGCTCGCGATCGACGTAATGGGCACCCCTGCATTAAACAGTCATAACTAAAAAAATTATGATAAAAAATCAAGTGCTTTCTTTTTATGTATGTTTTTGTCAGGATGCTAATACTCATGTTTACTCATACATAACATTTACTCTCTGTTGCCATCAATCCAATCCAATCCACTTTATTTATAAAGCACATTTAAACAACAGGTACGTTTCCAAAGTGCTGCACAGCCATGTTAAAAACAATATTAAAAAACAATATTATGACTGAATAAAAACAAAAAATAAATAAAAATAAAACCAATATAAAAACAATATAAAAATAAATATGATTAAAACAATTTTAAAGGGCAAAATAAATTAAAACAGTAAAATAGAAATCAAAGTGTATAAAAAACACAGAGGACAACAGAGGACAGAGAACCACACAACTCGCGTAGTGTTAAAAGCCAAAGAATAAAAGTGGGTCTTAAGACGAGACTTAAAACACTCCACTGTGGGAGCAGTTTGAACATGGAGCGGCAGAGTGTTCGAGAGCTTAGGGCCGACCACAGAGAAGGCCCTGTCTCACCTAGTTTTAAGTCTGGTCTTGGGCACCACGAGCTGGAACTGGCTCTCGGACCTCAGAGCAAGCGCAGGAGTGCAAATTTGGATGAGGTCCGAGATATACTGAGGTGCCAGTCCATGTAAAGATTTAAAAACAAACATCAATGTTTTAAAAACAATTCTAAAATGAACAGGGAGCCAGTGCAAACTCTGAAGAATTGGGGTTATATGCTGGCGTTTCCTGGCCCCTGTTAAAAGTCGTGCTGCCGCGTTCTGGACTAACTGCAACCGGGAGAGAGCTTTTTGGCTAATGCCAGCATAAAGTGCATTGCAGTAGTCCAGGCGACTTGAAATAAAAGCATGCATGACTTGTTCAAAAAGGTTAAAAGATAAAAACGGTTTAACCTTTACTAAAAGACGAAGGTGATAAAAACACAATTTTAAAACGCAATTGACTTGTTTGTCAAGTTTAAAATCGCTGTCTATAGTGACGCCAAGGCTGGTGACTTTGGGACGCACATAATTTTTCAATGGTCCCAAGTCAGTGAGGGCCGGACCAAAAACTGAAATTTCCATTTTTCCCTCATTCATTATTAAACAATTCTGTGCTAACTAAGCCTTGACGTCACATAGACAGTTGAGAAGGGGTGTCAGGGGGCCGTGGCTTTTTGAAATTGGCATATAAATTTGGCAGTCATCTGCATAAAAGTGATAAAACACTCCATGTTTTTTAAAAATCTCTCTAAGAGGGAGGAGATAAAGAGCGAACAGGATGGGGCCTACAATAGATCCCTGGGGGAAAACCACAGTAAATCGGGGCAGAAGAGGGGGGGGCGTCCCCCAGCCTGACAGAGAAGGACCTCTCTGACAGGTAGGATCTGAACCACTGTAATGCAGTCCCCCTGACACCCACACAGTCTCTCAAGCCAAAACACAGTGCTATTGCTAATGCTAATGCTAGCCTGTTGTTGTGGATGTAATCACCGCTTACAGGGATTCATTGTTGCGTCTTAAGCATCTTCATTTAAAATTAATTTGACAACTTCTATATTGTGGGTTCTTCCGAGGATGTCGTAGTCGTAATGGTTTGTACAGTCCTTTGAGACATTTGTGATTTAGGGCTATATAAATAAACATTGATTGATTGATTGATGATTTAATTTTAAACTCCAGTCTTGAAATAACTGATCAATCCTTGTGTGTGGTTTTATTTAACATTAAAACATGCAAACTTAAAGGGGAATATTATCACCAGACCCATGTAAGCGTCAATATATATCCTGACGTTGCAGAAAAAAGACCAAATATTTTTTTAACCGATTTCCGAACTCTAAATGGGTGAATTTTGGCGAATTAAACACCTTTCTGTTTATCGCTCTCGGAGCGATGACGTCAAAACGTGACGTCACCGAGGTAATAAACCGGCCATTTTCTCAAACACATTACAAACACCAGCTATCAACTCTGTTATTTTCCGTTTTTTCGACTATTTTCTGGAACCTTGGAGACATCATGCCTCGTCGGTGTGTTGTAGGAGGGTGTAACAACACCCGAAGATGCGAAAGTGGCAAGAAATCTGCCGCCAGACCCCCATTGAATGTGCCGGGGTGTCTGCACGTTTTACAGGTGTTTTACCGGAATTTGTAACTCCAGGGGGCGATGTTCCCATGCCGTTTGTTTGATGGTTAAACGGCAAGCAAAGAGGAGGAGAAGAAGAACGCTTGCGTGAATGGCGTAAACTATCCTTAATGCTGAAACGTCAGTTGTCAGAATTTCAGCATTAATAAATTACACATGTTCTTTAAATCAATGACTTACTTTCATTATAGTATGAGTCCATTGTATCAGCTGTTGATTCTCTCTCACGCACATACATTTTCCAATATAGTTTACGCCATTTAAGGATAGTTTACGCCATTTATGCAAGCATTCTTCTTCTCCTCCTCTTTTGCCTTGCCGTTTAACCATCAAACATTTGCACCGATAAAGTCAACAAAATCACAAAGGTGAGTTTTGTTGATGTTATTGACTTACGTGCTAATCAGACATATTTGGTCGCGGCGTGACTGCCAGCTAATCGATGCTAACATGCTATTTAGGCTAGCTGTATGTACATTTGAAAGTATATTCACATCCATCGTTTCCCTCCACCCACTAATGCCAAACAAACAAGTGTTTGATCCAGTGTCACAAAATGCGAAACTTCCGATAGTTGGTCTGCACATTTTACCGGCGATGCTAAGGCAAACATGGCCGAATAGCGTCAATAGCTATTCGCTCAATAGCTTCAGTTTCTTATTCAATTTCGTTTTCGCTATCTGCCTCCATACTCCAACCATCCGTTTCAATACATACGTAATCTGTTAAATCGCTTGAGCCGCTGAAATCCGAGTCTGAATCTGAGCTAATGTCGCTATATCTTGCTGTGCTATTCGCCATTGTTTGTTTGTATTGGCATCACTGGATGACGTCACAGGAAAATGGACAGTGGCTTCGAAGATAGCGAAAATAAGGCACTTTAAAGCTCTTTTTAGGGACGGGTAAAATTTTGAAAAAAACTTCAAAAAATAAAATAAGCCACTTGGAACTGATTTTTATTGGTTTGAACCCTTTTGAAATTGTGATAATGTTCCCCTTTAAAGCAAATATTTGTCCATTGTATGTTTTTTCTTATCTAATTTGCTTTGTTCCTTACTCAGTTTTTTAATAAGATTTTTCTTAGTTTTCTTCAGTTTTTTTTCTAAGTTTTTCTTCAGTTTTTAGTAAAAATTCTTTATAACTGGCAGAATAAATACAATATAAAAAATCAACATCAAATGATATGGAAAAAATCATTTTGATCTTTTTTTGCCATATTATTAACAAAACCAACAAGAACCGAGAGGGAGTAGCTGTGTATGTGATGAAGAACTTAAACTGCAAAGTGGTCTAAAAAATATGTCATTAGCTATTGATTATATCTTAGAATGTATAACCATTGAAATATGTCATGAAAAAAAACGTACTGATCAGTTGTATATATAGATCTCCTAAATCAAACATTGATACGTATGAGAACTGGATTAAGGCAACTTTTACTGAAATTAGTCAAAAAAAATTGTATGTGGAGACTTTAACATTGATCTCTTCAACCATAACAAACAAAAGTCCATAGATGACTTTATAGACACAATATATAGCCTGAGTTTATGTCACGATATCACAGGGCCAAACATAATCTCAGGACACAGCATCACACTTATTGATAATATTTTTACCAAGGATTTTGATAATACCACAAGTGGTCTGCTAATATCCGACATCAGTGATCATTTAACAGTTTTCATAATCTATGATGGAAACTACAAGAAGAGGAACATTGATGACAAAAAGACATTTGAAGAATATGCACAGAACAAAGTATGACATCTTTCAAGAATAATCTGAGATCAAAGTTGGGACAATGTTTACTATGGAAATGATGCAAATGTTTTTTTTTTTTTAATACTTTTGAGATGTTTTATTAGAAACATTGTCCATTGAAACAACTTAGTAAGAAGCAAAAAACAATCAACCATGGATGACAAATCGACTGAATACTGCTTGCAACAAGAACAATACACTGTATATAAAATGTATACCACAAAGATCTACAGGGTAAAAAAACAAATACAAAATGTATAAGAACAAGCTAACTGGCATACTACGAACACATAGGAAAGAATATTACATTGGACCGGAACAAACACAATATGAGAGAAATAAGTTTTATCCTAAATAGTATTAATTAAAATGGTGCTAAGAAGGATTATGCTAAATACTTCTCAGAGAGAAATGTAAAAAATGAAAATGTGAATGAGTAGTTGAAAGCTTCAATAAGTACTTTGTGAACATTGGACATAATCTTGAGGAAAATAATCCAGATCCTGAGTCAATTGAGGATTTAAATGACAATATAGATGACTCGATGTTGCTTGAAGGTGTGACAAGAGGAACTAATCAATGTTATGAAAAAATATAAAACCAAGATCACAACTGATTGTAACGGAATTGATAGGGAAACGATTAGATAAGGTTATTGCAGAGATTTCAGAACCTTTAACATTTACTGTAAATCAGCAACCTATCATTTCAAACAGGCGAATTCCCAGATAGAATGAAAATAGCAAAAGTCGTGGCAATTTATAAAACTGGAGACGAACACCAATGTGCAAATTACAGACCTTTTTTTTTTTTTCCACTTCCAGATTGGACACATTCACAAATGAAAATGAAACACTCACAGACAACCAACAAAGATACAGAGCCAACATTTCAACATCAATCGCATTAAACTCCCGTATTTTTCGGATCATAAGTCGCTCCGGAGTGTACTTCACACTGGCCGCAAATGCATAATAAAGAAGGAAAAAAACATATATCCGTCGCACTGGAGTATAAGTCGCATTTTGGGGGGAAATTTATTTGATAAAATCCAACACCAAGAATAGACATTTGAAAGGCAATTTAAAATAAATAAAGAATAGTGAACAACAGGCTGAATAAGTGTACGTTATATGAAGCATAAATAACCAACTGAGAAGGTGCCTGGTATGTTAACGTAACATATTATGGTAAGAGTCATTCAAATAACTATAACATATAGAACATGCTATACGTTTACCAAACAATCTGTCACACCTAATCGATAAATCCGATGACATCTTCTTCCTCTATGTCGCTTCTAAACAACTGTGCCTACTCCAAAGGTATGCGCCGATTACTCTTGTCGTTTCATTTTTCGTGCCATTTTTGTTCAGCCCTTCTCAGTTTTTATAAGTTACCGCCAACGATGAAATTATCCATTTTAATAGCTATGGCAGTAGCTTATAGCAGATAGCAGTTAGCATTTAATGCAGTTCTGCCATGACCCTCCCCCGCCCGAATTCTTATTGGTTGACGTGTATGTGACGATTGCTGACGTGTGTGTGACGATTGCTGACATTTTCTTTGTCTCTTCCGCGAAAAAGATAAATAATATTATTTGATATTTTACGCTAATGTGTTAATAATTTCACACCTAAGTCGCTCCGGAGTATATGTCACACCCTCGGCCAAACTATTAAAAAAACTGCGACTTATAGTCCGAAAAATACGGTAAATAAGGGAGGAGATAACCATTGCAACAGATAGCAAAAATATGTTGCTGCAGTGTTTATGGATTTTACAAAAGCATTTGAAACAATTATTCATAACACCTTAATGAACAAACTAGAAAGTTATTGAAACACAGGTTTGGTCTTGAACTGGGTTAGGCGCTCCTTAAACATCAGCAAGCAATGCATGAAGTTAGGCACACACGTCAACAGAACTGAAAATATCATGTGGGCTACCTCAGGGATCAATACTAAGACCAAGATTGTTCTATCTTCATATGGACGACATTTATCGTAATTCAGCTCTTTTTCTTTTTAGCGAGGCCTCAATAGTTTAAAAAAAGTTCAACTGTGAGTTTTTTCAGCAAATTAAAACCCCCAAAACACAGCCATAATTGTGTTTGTGTTTCAGTGAGGGTAGCAGCCAACTATTGATTTTTTTGTCCTTTGTTAAAAACAAAACTTTTCTCCACTTTCTACATCGTAGAAAGTGGAGAAAAGTTTTGTAGTTTTGTAGTGCATTCATCTGCCATGAAGTGGACAAATGAGCTGCTTTATGCAAGGTTTACACCTGGAGGACAAGTCGTAAAGGTCTTTGTTTGATTTTCAACTTTCATTTTTCACTGTTGAATGCAGGTTGCGGCTTCACGGTGGCAGAGGGGTTAGTGCGTCTGCCTCACAATACGAAGCTCCTGCACTTCTGGGTTCAAATCCAGGCTCGGGATCTTTCTGTTTGGAGTAGTCATGTTCTCCCTGTGAATGCGTGGGTTCCCTCCGGGTACTCCGGCTTCCTCCCACTTCCAAAGACATGCACCTGGGGATAGGTTGATTGGCAACACTAAATTGGCCCTAGTGTGTGAATGTGAGTGTGAATGTTGTCTGTCTATCTGTGTTGGCCCTGCGATGAGGTGGCGACTTGTCCAGGGTGTACCCTGCCTTCCGCCCGATTGTAGCTGAGATAGGCGCCAGCGCCCCCCGCGACCCCAAAAGGGAATAAGCGGTAGAAAATGGATGGATGGATGGAATGCAGGTTGCGGCTTCACGGTGGCAGAGGGGTTAGTGCGTCTGCCTCACAATACGAAGCTCCTGCAGTTCTGGATTCAAATCCAGGCTCGGGATCTTTCTGTGTGGAGTTTGCATGTTCTCCCCGTGAATGCGTGGGTTCCCTCCGGGTACTCCAGCTTCCTCCCACTTCCAAAGACATGCACCTGGGGATAAGTTGATTGGCAACACTAAAATTGGCCCTAGTGTTTGAATGTGAGTGTGAATGTTGTCTGTCTATGTGTGTTGGCCCTGCGATGGTATAGCGACTTGTCCAGGGTGTACCCTGCCTTCCGCCCGATTGTAGCTGAGATAGGCGCCAGCGCCCCCCGCGTCCCCGCAAGGGAATAAGCGGTAGAAAATGGATGGATGGATGGAATGCAGGTTGCGGCTTCACGGTGGCAGAGGGGTTAGTGCGTCTGCCTCACAATACGAAGCTCCTGCAGTTCTGGGTTCAAATCCAGGCTCGCGATCTTTCTGTGTGGAGTTCGCATGTTCTCCCCGTGAACGGTGGGTTCCCTCCGGGTACTCCGGCTTCCTCCCACTTCCAAAGACATGCACCTGGGGATAGGTTGATTGGCAACACTAAAATTGGCCCTATTTTGATATTATTTGTATTTTATCTGGTTTCAGACTTCTTAAAACACGTTTTGCAATGAGTGTTAGATAAGCCAAAATAAAAGAATGTGAGCAAAACCTAAACAAGTTCAGTTTTTACCAAAGGCAGCCATTATAAATGAAGCTTTCAACACATACACACCATGGACAGCTACAATTAAACAGTGAATCAAGGCTATAGAGCGCTACTTGCAAATTGTTTACAGGGACGCATTCTCACAAGACGGAAAGTTAAATCATAAAAATTCAATCTTTCCCGAACCAAAAACTATGCATGATTTATCCAGAAGAGTCTTGATACCAATTTCCTTGACGCAGTCACACACAAAGAGTTGTAGGCATCCATGCTTTCCCAAGTTTTCATCTGTTTTGTCATGTAGAATGACATTTGGCCTACCAGATAGTTCTCAACAAATCTTTTTTTGACAACGTATAAGGATCTGTTTTATTACATAGGTATATTTTTTCTGCTTGTACAGTGGGGCAAAAAGTATTTAGTCAGCCACCGATTGTGCAAGTTCTCCCACTCAAAATGATGACAGAGGTCTGTAATTTTCATCATAGGTACACTTCAACTGTGAGAGACAGAATGTGAAAAAAAAATCCAGGAATTCACATTGTAGGAATTTTAAAGAATTTAATTGTAAATTATGGTGTGAAATAAGTATTTGGTCAACCATTTAAAGCTCTCACTGATGGAAGGAGGTTTTGGCTCAAAATCTCATGATACATGGCCCCATTCATTCTTTCCTTAACACGGATCAATCGTCCTGTCCCCTTAGCAGAAAAACAGCCCCAAAGCATGATGTTTCCACCCCCATGCTTCACAGTAGGTATGGTGTTCTTGGGATGCAACTCAGTATTCTTCTTCCTCCAAACACGACAAGTTGAGTTTATACCAAAAAGTTCTATTTTGGTTTCATCTGACCACATGACATTCTCCCAATCCTCTGCTGTATCATCCATGTATCCATTTTGGTATAAACTCAACTCATATCTGCAAAAAAATCCCCAAAAGCAGGTGACGATGTATTCAATGTGACATACCATCTACAAAAGGAACTGATCAAATATTATATTTCTTTTTAGATAATTGTCTGTGTACACTCCCTGTTTTTACTACGTACGCAGACAGTAGTACTGTAGATGTTTTTCTCTGTTTGCTCAATTCTGAGAAAAGTTAACCATTTAGCTTTAGCAGAAGTGCTAACAGTCCCTTTCTGAGACAACGTGGGGTTGTGCTTTCCTTCAACGTGGCAATTTTCCAGTTGATGTTGATACTGTGCATGAAACCCCTTGATATAAAGCATACAGCACCTTCTGCGGGAACACTTTAGAACATTGGCCGTGAAGGCATTGGAAATCAATGAATTTAGAAAATATGATTTGCAATATTGGTGATTTTAGATTGGTTAAGTATTTTGTTTTCCAATGTGAAAGAGTAGTGGAGTCTTTCATATACAGTAAAAAAAATAAATTTTGGGCCTATGATTTATTTTCATATCTTTGTACTTTTTTGTCAGTATTGATGAGAAGTGGTCTCAAATTTAATCAATTATGGTTTCAAAAAGGTCTTATACTGTCTTAAAGGCCTACTGAAATGAGATTTTCTTATTTAAACAGGGATAGCAGGTCCATTCTATGTGTCACACTTGATCATTTCGCGACATTGCCATATTTTTGCTGAAAGGATTTAGTAGAAAACATCAATGATAAAGGTCGCAACTTTTGGTCGCTAATATAAAAGCCTTGCCTGTACCGGAAGTTGCAGACAATGTGCGCGTGACGTCACGGGTTGTGGAGCTCCTCACATCCTTACATTGTTAACAATCATGGCCACCAGCAGAAAGAGCGATTCGGACGGAGAAAGCGACGATTTCCCCATTAATTTGAGCGAGGATGAAAGATTCATGGATGAGGAAAGTGAGAGTGAAGGACTAGGGGGAAAAAAAAAAAGACGAGGGCAGTGGGAGCGATTCAGATGTTATTAGACAAATTCACTTGGATAATTCTGGAAAATCCCTTATCTGCGTATTGTGTTACTGGTGTTTTAGTGAGATTATATGGTCGTACCTGTACAACCTGAAAGTCGACCCCGCACCTTTCTTCAGCACCAGTCGACGGGTGGTGGCGATGCCCATCTCTGCCTTTCGCAAGGGACCCTCTTCGAAACACGATATTTTGAAATGATCGCTGCATAATACACTGTACGTTGTGTGTGTGGTCCAATCCAACTGTGTTCACTTGCCATCTCTGTTCCATAGTAAAGCTTGACTGTCATCTTTCGGGAATGTAAACAATGAAACACCGGCCGTGTTTGTGTTGCTAAAGGCGGCCGCAATACACCGCTTACCACCTACAGCTTTCTTCTTTGACGTCTCCATTATTCATTGAACAAATTCCAAAAGATTCAGCAACACATATGTCCATAATACTGTGGAATTATGCGATGAAAACAGACGACTTATAGCTGGGAACGGTGCTGGAACAAAACGTCCTCTACAATGCGTGACGTCATGTGCACGCGTCATCATACCGCAACGTTTTAGCATGATACTTCCGTGCGAAATTTAAAATTACAATTTAGTAAATTAAACCGGCCGTATTGGCATGTGTTGCAATGTTAAGATTTCATCATTGATATATAAACTATCAGACTGCATGTTTGGTAGTAGTGGGTTTCAGTAGGCCTTTAAATCTGACTTGTTAAAACCTACAGATACCATGATACGTATTAAAACAGTAGAGATCCTCATTTCTCAATCAGACAGACCCATCCATCCATCCATTTTCTGCCGCTTATTTCCTTTGGGGTCGCGGACACCTTTAGTAATTGCATTTAAAAGCCAGTATAAATATATTTGAAAATGTTATTGATTATGGTTTGAAAAAGGTCTTTTACCGTTTTAAATTTGACTTGTTGAAACCTACAAATACCCTGATACATATTAAAACAAGAAATATCCTCATTTCTAAAACAAACAAGACACCTATATTAATTGCATTTTAAAAGCTAGTATACATATATTTTAGTTGAGCTTTAAAGACTTCCTGATGGATTGCAACTCGGGAGGCAATGAGTTTCAGAACTTGGCAACAAATAACACATCAATCCATGTTTTACATCTTGTCCTTGCTACTTCCAAAGATGTGTGCAAGGATGAGCACAGAGTCTTGGAAGGCTGGCAAACAGTTAAAATATCAGCCAAGTATGCTGGGGCCAGACCATTAATAGCTCTAAACACAAAAACAATAACATTAAATTATATTCTCAGATATACTGGGAGCCAGTAGAGAAAAAAGAGAATCAGTTTATGTGACTGTGACAGGTCTCCAGCCGTCATCGTGTGGGTTGCAGTGACAGTCGATACAGAACGCATCGTAGCAGGTTTGACTCTGGTTTATTGTTTCAATAAACAGTTTCTTGCCAGTTGGTTGCGCCAATTTCTAGCGCGCTGTTTCTTCCTGCTTGTCGCTCTGGGTCTCTCTCGTCGCGTTCGTGGTCTTCCTTCTCGGGTGGTTCCTCTCCTACTTCTGCCCCGATTGTTCCTCCTTCTCCCCTTTATGCTGCAGAAGAAGATGTAGGGATTGAGAGCAGGTGTGTGAACTACGCACCTGACTCTGATGGCTGCAGTGTCGCTCCAGGCCTGCCCCGCCTCTCTGCTCCGCTGCATGCTCCGCCTCCTGGCCGCCATCTTGGGCAGGACCACCGTTTGTCCGAGCCCGCTGTCGGCTCCGCCTCTCCACAGTGACATAGTGTAGGTGAGAAGCCGAGCATTTTGAACTAACTGGAGCTTGTGGAGGGGGGATTGATTTATTCCAGTGTAGAGATCATCGCAGTAGTTTAGGGGTATTGGGAGTCTTGCCAGGAGCCTGAGCTGGACCACACCTACTCAGACCACTGAGTTCATTTGTTTATCAAATTTAAGGCTGCAGTCAAATATCACACGCAGATTCTTGGGGACAGGGTTGCACTGTGTAGTAAATCTGGGCTTAAAACGGTTTTATTTTCATTAAAATGAAGGAAGTTTTACAACAGTGATTAATGTCATAAAGACAGCGATGAAGGGAATCTAGTGCATCAATTGAGTTGTACATCATCAGCATAGATGTGAAAGTGAACATTGTGTTTGGAGATGATAGGATAGTCCGCCAGAAGAAAGGGGAGCAACTGTGGAGGAAACATGGTTAATCATTACTGAAAATGTCCTGTTAGAGTGATATGAAGTAAACCATTCAAGCACAAAGTCATGTAAGCTAAAGCAGTGCTCCAGGCTGGAAATGAGAACCGCTTGGTCCACAGTGTGAAAGGCCTCTGTAAGATCCAAAAGCACAACGTTTTTGCCATCAAGGGTCATATTTTTAATAATATCAATTCTTTGCTGCAATCCTGATTGAAACTTGCCAGCGATATTAGTTCTAGTAGGTTTCAGTCCTGACACATTTGTGTATACACATTTTGAGGATTTTGTGCAACATTTATTTAATTGTAATATTTTGTGTAGGATATTAAGAAGGAAGAGGGCAAGGATGTGGGCTCTCGCAGTTTGTGGGACATTTTTCTTGAGAAGTGTTATAAGGAGTGTGTGGGTGAGCTGGGAGTGGTGGGACATAGACGTGAGTTCGAAAGCTTTTTTTTTTTTGACAGTTTTCGGCTCACTTTTTATTTTCGCAATCGTCTATTTTAGCGAATCATTTTTTACATTTGTCGCTTTTTCATGATTTATTTTCTACATTGAGAACGTTTCCTTGTTTATTATTAAAGGGGAACATTATCACAATTTCTGAAGGGTTAAAACACCAATAAAAATCAGTTCCCAGTGGCTTCTTTTTTTTTTCAAAGTTTTTTTCTAAATTTTACCCATCGTGGAATATCCCCAAAAAATGCTTTAAAGTGCCTGATTTTCGCTATCTGTGAAGCCACCGTCCATTTTCCTGTGACGTCATCCAGTGGTATACATGCTATCCAGGCGGATAGCACAGCAAGACATAGCGACATTAGCTCGGATTCAGACTCGGATTTCAGCGGCTTAAGCGATTCAACAGATTACGACACATTTATTGAAACGGATGGTTGGAGTATGGAAGCAGATAGCGAAAACGAAATTGAAGAAGAAATTGAAGCTTTTGAGCGAATAGCTGTTGACGCTATTCGGCCATAACGTGGGTGTACCTAATGAAGTGGCCCATAGCATAGCTGCCTTATTAGCATCGCCGGAAAAATGTGCGGACCAAACGATCAGGACTTTCGCATCTTGTGACACTGGAGCAACTTAAATCCGTCGATTGGTAAGCGTTTGTTTTGTATTAAATGTGGGTATCTAGTTTCAAATGTACATACAGCAAGCATAAATAGCATGTTAGCATCGATTAGCGTAGCATGTTAGCATCGATTAGCTGGCAGTCATGCCGTGACCAAATATGTCTGATTAGCACATAAGTCAACAACATCAACAAAACTCACCTTTGTGATTTAGTTGACTTTATCGTTGCAAATGCATCTGCAGGTTATCCATACATCTCTGTGCCATGTCTGTCTTAGCATCGCCGGTCAAATGTGCAGACACTCTGGCAAATTCAGTGGGGGTCTGGGTCAGATTTTTTGCCAGTGGTGCAACTTGAATCCCTTCCTGTTAGTGTTATTACACCCTCCGACAACACACCGAGGAGGCATGATGTCTCCAAGGTTCCAAAAAATAGTCGAAAAAACGGAAAATAACAGAGCTGAGACCCGGTGTTTGTAATGTGAAAATGAAAATGTCGGGTGTATTACCTCGGTGACGTCACGTTCTGACGTCATCACTAAAAGAGCGATAAACAGAAAGGCGTTTAATTTGCCAAAATTCACCCATTTAGAGTTTGGAAATCGGTTGAAAAAATACATGGTCTTTTTTCTGCACCATCAAGGTATATATTGACGCTTGCATAGGTTTGGTGATAATGTTCCCCTTTAAGCGATTCAACAGACTTTGCATGTATTGAAACGGATGGTTGGAGTATGGAGGCAGATAGCGAAAATGAAATTGAAGAACAAACTAAAGCTATTGAGCGAATAGCATTTGACGCTTTTCGGCCATGTCTGCCTTAGCATCGCCGGTAAAATGTGCAGACCAAACGATCGGGACTTTCGCATCTTGAGACACTGGAGCAACTTAAATATGTCGATTGGTAAGTGTTTGTTTGGCATTAAATGTGGGTGGAGGGAAACGCTGGATGCAAATATAGCTACAAATGTACATACAGCTTGCCTAAATAGCAGTTAACATCGATTAGCTGGCAGTCATGCCTTTACCAAATATGTCTGATTAGCACATAAGTCAATAACATCAACAAAACACACCTTTGTGATTTCGTTGACTTTATTGCTGGAAATGCATCTGCAGGATACCCATACATCTCTGTGTCATGTCTGCCTTACCATCGCCGGTAAAATGTGCAGACCAAACGATCGGGACTTTCACATCTTGTGACACTGGAGCAACTTAAATCCGTCGATTGGTAAGTGTTTGTTTGGCATTAAATGATTAAATGTGGGTGGAGGGAAAGGCCGGATGCAAATATAGCTACAAATGTACATACAGCTAGCCTAAATAGCATGTTAGCATCGATTAGCATGCCGTGCTAATCGATGCACATTTTACGTAAATCTACTTAAATCCGTCCCTGATGGTGTTGTTACACCCTTCGACAACACACCGACGAGGCATGATGTCTCCAAGGTACAGAAAACAGTCGAAAAAACTGAAAATAACAGAGCTGATTTGACTCGATGTTTATAATGTGTTTGAGAAAATAGCGGTTGACTAGAGCAAATAATAGACAGGCGTTTGATTCACCAAAATTCACCCATTTATAGTTGGGAAATATGTTAAATATATGGTCTTTTTTCTGCAACATCAAGGTATATATTGACGCTTGCATAGGTTTGGTGATAATGTTCCCCTTTAAGCGATTCAACAGACTTTGCATGTATTGAAACGGATGGTTGGAGTATGGAGGCAGATAGCGAAAATGAAATTGAAGAACAAACTAAAGCTATTGAGCGAATAGCATTTGACGCTTTTCGGCCATGTCTGCCTTAGCATCGCCGGTAAAATGTGCAGACCAAACGATCGGGACTTTCGCATCTTGAGACACTGGAGCAACTTAAATATGTCGATTGGTAAGTGTTTGTTTGGCATTAAATGTGGGTGGAGGGAAACGCTGGATGCAAATATAGCTACAAATGTACATACAGCTTGCCTAAATAGCAGTTAACATCGATTAGCTGGCAGTCATGCCTTTACCAAATATGTCTGATTAGCACATAAGTCAATAACATCAACAAAACACACCTTTGTGATTTCGTTGACTTTATTGCTGGAAATGCATCTGCAGGATACCCATACATCTCTGTGTCATGTCTGCCTTACCATCGCCGGTAAAATGTGCAGACCAAACGATCGGGACTTTCACATCTTGTGACACTGGAGCAACTTAAATCCGTCGATTGGTAAGTGTTTGTTTGGCATTAAATGATTAAATGTGGGTGGAGGGAAAGGCCGGATGCAAATATAGCTACAAATGTACATACAGCTAGCCTAAATAGCATGTTAGCATCGATTAGCATGCCGTGCTAATCGATGCACATTTTACGTAAATCTACTTAAATCCGTCCCTGATGGTGTTGTTACACCCTTCGACAACACACCGACGAGGCATGATGTCTCCAAGGTACAGAAAACAGTCGAAAAAACTGAAAATAACAGAGCTGATTTGACTCGATGTTTATAATGTGTTTGAGAAAATAGCGGTTGACTAGAGCAAATAATAGACAGGCGTTTGATTCACCAAAATTCACCCATTTATAGTTGGGAAATATGTTAAATATATGGTCTTTTTTCTGCAACATCAAGGTATATATTGACGCTTACATAGGTCTGGTGATAATGTTCCCCTTTAAAATAAATAACAACTTCAACATAGAGGAAACTTGTTTTTTCACTCTACTGGTACTTTTGTACATATGCCAGGGATGTATGTGATCATCAGTCAGTTAGTTAATTAGCAATATGAGTTAAAAACTTATGGGTGGATTTTGATGAACCACGTTACCTTACATTTACGTCTCAAGTTCTCTGTGTGCACGTTTCCACTTACAGACACAAGGATACTGGACTGACAAGAGGCTTCACTCCGTTTATTTCATTCTACTAGAGATAGCTTAACAATTATGGGAGGATTTTGACGGATGTTTCAGGAAATGTCAGAAATGGGTTAAGTAACAAGTGATTACATCTTGGGTCTAATTCAGGTCAATGTTTTTTGTTTTTTTTTTGGTAAATACGGTCTGTTAAAGGTCTGTGCTCTTTGAGTGCTTTCCATGTTCCAAATTATTTAGAATTTTCTGACGAATAACTTAAGGCCTAGTGTGATTTTGCTATGTGTCTAAATGGAAGCGAACAGGATGGCAGGCGCTTTCAAAGTAAAGTAAACCTTTAAATACCATTTTAAATTGTTTCTAGATGCATAATATTAGAAGGCGAAAACAATCCTAAATAAAAATAAAATGATGTACTTTGAATGCTTTGGCCATTAATTGTTGTTTACTTTAGACCTAAGTTCATTACAAGAAATAACAGGAATACGGGAATCTTCACCTGCAGTGTCCAGTATGCAATATTTTGTCATGATCCGTGGTCCGGAACATGTTTTTGTGTTTTTTGTTAGTTTTGGGCTCCTTTAGTTCCTGTTTGTTTTTGTTGCCATGGTTATTCAATGTGTTCACTTGTCTCTGATTAGTGCTCGCCCGCTCACCTGCCTCCCGAGCACTAATTAGAGGCAGTATTTAAGCCTGTCTTTGTCAGTCAGTCGGCTGTCATGCTGTTTGATTCATGCCGTGTCCACGTAAGTGTTATTGGTTTCATGCCACAGTTTCATGTTGTTCCATGCCATAGTCCATCCTAAGTGTTGAGCTTTTATGTTTCCTGCGTTAAGTTTTTTCATTCATTAGCTTCTTGTGTGATCGGCACACTTTTCTTTTGTTTGGTTCCTGTCTTGTCTGATGTGTAGGATTAATTGGTAATTAAACATGTTCCTAACTTCTACCATTGTCCGGAAAAGTCAGTTTGCATCCTGGAAGAACAATTCTCGCAGCAAGCTGTGGATTCCCACCCCCACTCCCTTCCCCGTCATGACATATTTCAGGTTTTCCCACACATTCATTTATTTGTGGCGGCCCACAGATAAATGAATTACGGCCGCCACAAATAAAACATTTTTTTTTTTTTTTTTTTTTTTGCTTTTGACTCGTCGACCGCTCATAAAAGCAATGGGACTCTGTCTGTGAATGGAGCTTGTAGTTACATATTATATAAATATGTAAATATTATATATATATGTATATAAATATGTACATAAAGTGTTGTAATTATATTCCAACTCCGCGTTCTTCTTAGTCATTCGGTACTATACCGCCTCTAAAACGTACCGGACAAACACACACCCCATCCCCGTTCTTGTGACATTGCTGGTTTAACAAGCATAGGAGCATGTTCGGCAGCGCACAATCACGGAGTACTTGCAATCATAGACAGTGTGTAGACAGAAAAGTCAGAACGGACGCAATTTGCCTTAAAAACTAACGATAGAGGTGCTTTAAGACATGGCAAGCTAGATAGCGGCTAAAGTGCATCTGTAGTCTGCAGTGTTGTAGCTACTTCTAAATCCCTAATCCTCGTCTCCAAGGCGACAAATACAGTAAGTTTCTTGCATGACAAGGAATAGTTAAACATGCTTCGCTACACACCGTAGCGCACCGGCGTCACCGCTAATGACGCCCTACCTGAATGTAAACAAACGCCATGGATGGATCTACACCTGGCATCCACTGTAATGATACCAAGTATCTAGCCGATAATACTACGATTACATTTATATTTTCTAGCATCACAAAATCTTTTTCCTTTTTTTTTTAAATGTATTTAATGTTCATAAACTCAAGAAATATGTCCCTGGACTGGACTTTGAAAATGACCAATGTATGATCATGTAACTACTTGGTATCGGATTGATACCCAAATTTGTGGTATCATCCAAAACTAATGTAAAATATCAAACAACAGAAGTGCTTATTACATTTTGACAGAAGTGCAGATAGAACATGTTAAAAGACAAAATAACCAGATAGTAACAGTAAATAGACAAGTGAATTAATAATCCATTTTTACAGCTTGTCCTTTATAATGTTGACAAAATAATAGAATGGAAAATGTGTTACTGCATACGTCAGCAGACTAATTAAGAGCCTTTGTTTGCTTACTTACTACTAAAATAAAAGCTGTCTTGTTTGTTCACTATTTTATTTAAGGACAAAGTGACAATAATAAACATATGTTTAATACACCCTAAGATTTTTTGTTAAAATAAAGCCACTTGTGACATTTTTTTGGGTCCCCTTTATTTAGAAAAGTATCTAAAAGTACCGAAAAGCATCAAAATACATTTTGGTACCGGTACCAAAATATTGGTATCGGGACAACACTAGTAGGTAATGTGATTTTATACAGACAATAATCAGGTAGTCACAAAACAAACATCTCATTTACGGCGTGGCAAAGTTGGTAGAGTGGCTGTGCCTGCAATCTGAGGGTTACTGGTTTAATCCCCACCTTCTACCATCCTAGTCACGTCCGTTGTGTCCTTGGGCAAGACACTACACCCTTGCTCCTGATGGGTCCTGGTGAGCGCCTTGCATGGCAGCTCCCACCATCAGTGTGTGAATGGTCGAATGTGGAAATACTGTCAAAGCGCTTTGGGCTCCTTAAAAAGGGGTTGAAAAGCACTATACAAGTACAACCCATTTACCATTTTACTTAGAGTGAACATTCCCGAAAGAATGTGTGGGATGATTTCTAAAAGTCATAAATGAACTGAATCAATAAGTGACTGTCTGATCCTCCCACAGACATTTACTACTTCTTCCTGTAATCATTGACCTTTCTCTCATGCACACGTCCTAAATGCTGTTCTAATAACTCCAGTTCAATTCTGGAATTGTGGTCATATGTGCAGTTTTAAAAAGTATTTCAGTTTTCAGCACCCTTGAGTTGCGTGATCTGGTTGCCATGGGTGCTGACTAGTTTCACCTGCCTCTGATTAGTGTTGAGGACGCTTGCCTGGAGCCGGGCAATAATCAGAGAGCTTACTTATTTCCGTTTTTCGCTACACTCAGTCTGGCTTTCTTATTACGTCTACTTTGTTTGATTCCTATGCCTGTTGACATGCTGAGCTTTCGTTCTAGTTTTTTGCTTAGCTATCGGCACGTTTGTTTTGTTTGTTGGCACGTTGTATGATTTATGAGGAATAAATCGTTTCCTTACCTTCACTTTGCCTCCGGAGTTCCTGCTGCATCTTGGGAGAACGACCCGTGCATCACCATGCGATTCCGTCGTGACAGTAAATAGTGTATTGTTTATTGATGTATCATTTTTTGGTCAGGTTTTATATTTGGGTGTGAGCCATGTTCTTGTCTAAGCATGGAAATCGGAAGTACAGCAAACATCCATCTGAGTGTTCAATTATGTCTGAAAACCGTACCACCAGGCAGATGAAGAAAAATCTACACAAAATATGTACCCATTTTTGTAGTTCTTCTGACGGATAACCTGTTGGATATTTAGACCTTAAATACAGTCCTGCTTCAGACAGGAATAGTAAAGAGTAGGCGTGGGATTATCCATCCAAATATTTATTCCAATGTGGCTATTGGTATAGGATTGATATTAGTGGGTTGGGATCAGTACTTTTGTTGCAGTTTTTCTTTTGTACATTCAGCAAATCACTCAAATTTCCTCAGAAAGTTTATGCAACCACATTGTATTTTTGTCATGTCTTTGTGATTGACCATGTTTTGTTTGGTTTTGGACTCTTTGTGCACACTTGTTTTGTCACCATGACAACCATTAGTTTCACCTGTCATGTGTTCGGACTCACGCACTTGTCACTAATCATGTCTGTATTATTTAAAGGCCTACTGAAATGAGATTTTCTTATTTAAACGGGGATAGCAGGTCCATTCTATGTGTCATACTTGATCAATTCGCGATATTGCCATATTTTTGCTGAAAGGATTTAGTAGAGAACATTGACGATAAAGTTCGCAACTTTAGGTGGCTTATAAAAAAGCCTTGCCTATGCCGGAAGTAGCAGACGATGTGCGCGTGATGTCACAGGTGTGAGGGCTCCTCACATCCTCACATTGTTTATAATGGGAGCCACCAGCAGTAAGAGCAATTCGGACCGAGAAAGCAACGATTTCCCAATTCATTTGAGCGAGGGTGAAATATTCATGGATGAGGAAAGTTAGAGTGAAGCACTAATAAAAAAGAAGAAGAAAAAAAAAGAAAAGGCGACGGCTCCAGTCGGCGGCAGTGGGAGAGTTTCAGATGTAATTAAATGGGTTGTACTTGTATAGCGCTGTGTTCTTTTCAGCAATACAGATGTCCAAAAAACTGTGTAATTACGCAATGAAGAGAGACAACTTTTAGCCGTGTTTCGTGCTGGTCCAACCAATAATGTCACAAAGACGTCATCATTCCGCGATGTTTTCAACAGGAAACTCCGCGGGAAATTTAAAATTGTAATTTAGTAAACTAAACTGGCCGTATTGGCATGTGTTGCAATGTTAATATTTCATCATTGATATATAAACTATCAGACTGCGTGGTGGGTAGTAGTAGGTTTCAGTAGGCCTTTAAGCCATAGTTGCCAGGTAGTCAGCCTGGCGACATCCCCTTTGATTCACTCTTGATGTACTCTTGATACCCCTGACTTTATCCATGCTTGTTTTTTCACGAACCAGTAAGTGTTTTCGTTGATATGTCCACAGTTAAGTGAGTTTATTTAGTTTATGTTTCATGTCCTAAGTTGTTTTTGCCTCCGCCTTGTGCGCGCCTTTTGTTTGTTCCTTTTTTAAGTAAAATTAAATCATGTTATTACCTTAACGTCGTGCTCAGTCAAGTCGATTTGCACCCCGGGAGAACATTCATCGCAGTAAGCTGCTCCAAAATCCAAGTCCTGACAATTTTTTGTTCTGGCAGTACAAAGACAATCTTTCTCTCTCTCCCTGTGATAAATATATCGAATTCTTTGTTGGCATTTTCATTATACATTTTTGTCATAAATGTGGGTATTCATTTTACAGAATTAAATTTTTTCGGAAACAGCTGTTGTTTACAAAAAAGTAAATAGAAACCATGTATGGATGGATGGATGGATGGAACTTAAACAGTCTGTAGCTGTCAAGCTATATTAATATTGTTGTGGGAGTTTTTGTGCCTAAAATGGAAACCCGAAGTGTTTGGAGATGAAATGTTTCGTCGAATTTGATTTTTAAGTGGCAGGCAAAATGCAAATACAGTAAATAAATATGTATTTGTTATAGTGATTTTGTAAGTTCACATCTTTACAAAGATATGAGTAGTAAACACCTTTTATGGCAGATTTCTTGTAACTTTTGTGGAGAAAAAAACATCACATAAAACCTTTAAAAGCTATTAATTAATTTGTACTTGATGAATAATTTAACAACAATCTTGCTTTCCTTCCAACCAGCTTTTAAGAGTGCTAATAATCCAAACTTATGTGTATGATTTACTTGTGTACTGTAGTACTACAACTACAAGAATATACAAGTACTCTAGTACCTCTTCTTACTTGTGTACTACTGTAGAAACTACAGGTACACTACTAGCTTATTTTATACTTGTAGTACTGCAGCTCCAAAAACAAGTACATGACTCTAAGGACTACAACTAACATACACTACTACATGTACTACGTCTACTAGAAAGTGGATACACTACTACAAGTTCTACAACTACTACAACTAACGTACACTACTACATGTACTACTTCTACTAGAAAGTGGATACACTACTACAAGCTCTACAACTACTACAACTAACGTACACTACTACATGTACTATGTCTACGAGAGAGTGGATACACTACTACAAGTTCTACAACGTTTAGAAACTAAGTACTATCCTACAAGTACGACAACTACAAGAAAGTACGAGTACGCTACAAGTACATTACTGCAAGTACTACAACTACTAGAAACTAAGTACACTATTAAAAGTACTACAACTACAATAAACTACACATACACTATTTCAGGTACAAACTTTGTACTACAGCTACTAAAAACTAAGTACTCAAACTAGTAGTAGTACTACAACTACAAGAAACTGCTAGTAGACTTCAAGAAGATAAATACATTTCTACAAGTACTACAAAAACTAGAAATTAGGTACACTGCTACAAGTACTACAACTACGCTACTACAAGTGTTATAACTACTAGGAACTAAGTACACTATTAAAAGAACTACAAATACAAGAAACTACAAATACACTACTTCAAGTACTGCAACCACTAGAAACTAAGTACACTACTACAATGACTACAACTACAAGTACATTACTACAAGTATTTTAACTACTAGAAACTAAGCACACTATAAAAGTTACTACAACTCCAAGAATATACAAGTACAGTACTTCTTGTACTACAGCTATTAGAAAACTAAGTACAAAACTACAAGTACTACAACTATTAGAAACTAGGTATAGTACTACATGTACTACAACTACTAGAAACTAAGTACACTATTAAAAGTACTACAACTAAAAGAAACTACATGTACACTACATCAAATACTACAGCTACTAGAATCTAAGTACACTACTACAAGTACTAAAACTAGTTGAAAAACTAATTACACTACTACAAGTACTACAACTATAAGAAAGTACAAGTAGACTAGAAGAGAAGTACATTACTATAAATATTACAACGACTAGAAAATAAGTACACTGCTACAAGTACTACAACTAAACTACTACAAGTATGGTAACTACTAAAACTAAGTACACAATTAAAAGTACTACAGCTACAATGAACTACAAATACACTTCTTCTAGTACTAAAGCTACTAGAAACTAAGTACACTGCTACAGGTACTACAACTACAAGGAACTACAAATACACTACTTCCAGTACTAACACTACTAGAAACTAAGTACACTACTAGAAGGACTAAATCTACAAGTATCACTACTAGAAACTAGAAACTAAGTACACTATTAAAGGTACTACAAATACAAGAATATACAATTATGCTACTTCACATACTACAGCTACTAGAAACTGAATACATTACAACAAGTACTACAACTTTTATAAACTAAGTATACTACTACATGTATTACAACTAATAGAAACTAACTAAACTACTACAAATACTGTGACTACAAGAAACTACAACTACTAGAAAATATTACACTACTTCAAGTACTCAAACTACAAGATACTACTACAAGTATTACATCTACGAGAAACTGCATGTACACTACTCCAAGTTCCTTACTACAACTACAAGAAACTACAAGGACACTACTTCAAGTACTACAGCTACTAGAAAGTAAGTACACTACTGCAAGTACTACAACTAATAGAAACGAAGTACACAACTTGTAATACTACGACTACAAGAAACTACAACTACTAGAACATTTTACACTACTACAAGTACTACAGCTACAAGTACACTATTGCAAGTACTGCACCTATGAGAAACTACATGTACACTACTACAAGTTCCATACTACAACTACAAACCCCGTTTCCATATGAGTTGGGAAATTGTCCATCCATTTTCTACCGCTTATTCCCTGCTGGGGTCGCAGGGGGCGCTGGCCCCTATCTCAGCTACAATCGGGCGGAAGGCGGGGTACACCCTCATCGCAGGGCCAACACAGATAGACATGTTAGATGTAAATATAAACGGAATACAATGATTTGCAAATCCTTTCAACCCATATTCAATTGAATGCACTACAAAGACAAGATATTTGATGTTCAAACTCATAAACTTTATTTTTTTGCAAATAATAATTTACTTAAAATTTCATGGCTGCAACACGTGCCAAAGTAGTTGGGAAAGGGCATGTTCACCACTGTGTTACATCACCTTTTCTTTTAACAGCACTCAATAAACGTTTGGGAACTGAGGAAACAAATTGTTGAAGCTTTGAGAGTGGAATTCTTTCCCATTCTTGTTTTATGTAGAGCTTCAGTCGTTCAACAGTCCGGGGTCTCCGCTGTCATATTTTACGCTTCATAATGCGCCACACATTTTGGATGGGGGACAGGTCTGGACAGCAGGCGGGCCAGGAAAGTACCTGCACTCTTTTTTTACAAAGCCACGCTGTTGTAACACGTGCTGAAAGTGGCTTGGCATTCTCTTGCTGAAATAAGCAGGGGCGTCCAAGAAAAAGACGGCACTTAGATGGCAGCACATGTTTTTCCAAAAGCTGTATGTACCTTTCAGCATTAATGGTGCCTTCACAGATGTGTAAGTTACCCGTACCTTGGGCACTAATGCACCCCCATACCATCACAGATGCTGGCTTTTGAACTTTGCGTCGATAACAGTCTGGATGGTTGGCTTCCCCTTTGGTTCGAATGACACAATGTTGAATATTTCCAAAAACAATTTGAAATGTGGACTCGTCAGACCACAGAACACTTTTCCACTTTGCATCGGTTCATCTTAGATGATCTCGGGCCCAGAGAAGCCGGCGGCGTTTCTGGATGTTGTTGATAAATGGCTTTCGCTTTGCATAGTAGAGCTTTAACTTGCACTTACAGATATAGCGACAAATTGTATTTAGTGACAGTGGTTTTCTGAAGTGTTCCCGAGCTCATGTGGTGATATTCTTTAGAGATTGATGTCGGTTTTTGATACAGTGCCCTCTGAGGGATTGAAGGTCACGGTCATTCTATGTTGGTTTCCGGCCATGCCGCTTACGTGGAGTGGTTTCTCCAGATTCTCTGAACCTTTTGATGATATCATGGACCATAAATGTTGAAATCCCTAAATTTCTTGCAATTGCACTTTGAGAAACGTTGCTCTTAAACTGTTGACTCTTTGCTCACGCAATTGTGGACAAAGGGGTGTACCTCTCCCCATCCTCTCTTGTGAAAGACTGAGCATTTTTTTGGGAAGCTGTTTTTACACCCAATCATGGCACCCATCTGTTTCCAATTAGCCTGCACAGCTGTTGGATGTTCCAAAGAAGTGTTTGATGAGCATTCCTCAACTTTATCAGTATTTATGGCCACTTTTCCCAACTTCTTCGTTACGTGTTGCTGGCATCAAATTCTAAAGTTAATGATTATTCGCAAAACAAAAATGTTTATCAGTTTGAACATCAAATATGTTGTCTTTGTTGCATATTCAATTGAATATGGGTTGAAAATGATTTGCAAATCATTGTATTCCGTTTATATTTACATCCAACACAATTCCCCAACTCATATGGAAACGGGGTTTGTACAAGAAACCACAAGTACACTTGGAGAAGTACAACATCTATTAGAAACTAGGTACACTACCATACGTATTACAACTGCTGTACTAGTAAGTAAAAGTACTACTACTTTAATATCTTGATTGTGTATCTCCTTAAAATGTGTATAGGGTATGAATCATTAATCTTTCACTTACAAGTACTACATCCCAAATCCTGCACAATGGAGAATTAATATTGCACAAATACTGCGCTGTAAATTAGAAACAGAAAGAAGATGAAGGGTATTAACGAGTCAATGATCTTCTTTACACAAATGTGATAAATGTATGTCTATTTCAGAGGTGCTGTAATATGAGAGGACATGGTAAAAATAAAATATGCTGACATGCACAACTTGCAAGGTGAGAGTATCACACGGTGACATCTCACCTGCGGTATGATGCACTCTTATTTTTATTACAGTGAGCATTCTATAATCCTTCACTTCTCAGACACACAAAGTTGTGGTTCAGTGAAAACATTGTTAATCCATTTCATTTTATGCATCCTGTCTTTGTTATTTTAGATTATTATAACTTGTTATTTTTGAGTTCATTCCAGACGGTTAATAAGAATCAGGTTGTTTCTCATGCCTACCATTGTTCCGTGTTCAACTAATTTCACTTGATTGAAACGTTTCTAACATTCAACACCACAAAATAATACAATCCATCCATTTCATTCCGCTTATCCGAGGTTGGGTTTCGGGGGCAGCAGCCTGAGCACGGAAGCCCAGACTTCCCTCTCCCCAGCCACTTTATCTAGCTCCTCCCGGGGATCCCGAGGCGTTCCCAGGCCAGCCGGGAGAGATAGTCTTCCCAACGTTGTCTGGGTCTTCCCCGTGGCCTCCTACCGGTTGGACGTGCTCGAAACACCTCCCGAGGGAGGCGTTCGGGTGGCATCCTAACCAGATGCCCGAACCACCTCATCTGGTTCCTCTCAATGTGGAGTAGCAGCGGCTTTACTTTGAGCTTCTACTGGATGACAGAGCTCCTCACCCTATCTCAAAAAGCAGAGACCTAATTACTGGAAACGGGTTCAATGCGGACCATGCTCTGACACTGATCATACAGGGAGCGGACCGCCACCATCAGGCAGTCCGATACCCCATACTCTCTGAGCACTCCCTACAGGATTTCCCCCCCGTTGGGTACACGGTCGAATGCCTTCTCCAAGTCCACAAAGCACATGTAGACTGTTTGGGCAAACTTCCATTCACCTTCAAGGACCCTGCCGAGAGTATAGAGCTGGTCCACAGTTCCACGACCAGGACGAAAACCACACTGTTCCTCCTGAATCCGAGGTCCGACTATCTGGCGTAGCCTCCTCTTCAGTACACCTGAATAGACCTCACCGGGAAGGCTGAGGATATTGATCCCATGATAGTTGGAACACACCCTCCGGTTCCCCCTCTTAATGAGAGGAAGTGAAGTGAATTGAATTGTATTTATATAGCACTTTTTCTCTGCGCTTTACATAGTGAAACCCAATATCTAAGTTACATATAAACCAGTGTGGGTGGCACTGGGAGCAGGTGGGTAACGTGTCTTGCCCAAGGACACAACGGCAGTGACTAGGATGGTGTAAGCGGGGATCGAACCTGCAACCCTCAAGTTGCTGGCACGGCCGCTCTACCAACCGAGCTATACCGCCCCGGTCTGCCAATCCAGAGGTACCGCCCCAGATGGCCACGCGATGCTGCACAGTCTTGTCAACCAAGACAACCCCACAGCATCCCTAGCCTTAAGAAACCGAGGCGCTTTTTAACTACCTCGGCATCCTCTCTGAGAAATAGGTTTAGCCCACCCCAGATTCCCCAGGCACTGCTTCCTCATAGGAAGACGTGTTGGGAGGATTGAGGAGGTCTTCGAAGTAGTCCCTCCACCGAACCAAAACATCCGCAGTCGTGGTCAGCAGAACACCATCCGCATCATACATAGTGTTGACAGTGCACTGCTTCCCCTTCCTGAGGCAGAGGATAGAGGTTCAGAATCGCTTCGAAGCCGTCTGAAAGTTGTTTTCAATGGCTTCCCCAAACTCCTCCCATGTCCGAGTTCTTGCCTCCGCGACTGCTGAAGCCGCATGCCGCTTGGCCTGTCAGCTGCCTCCGGAGTCCTATGAGCCAAAAGAACCCGATTAGTTTCTTTCTTCAGCTTGGCGGATTCTAGGATTACCACCACGACAGGCACCAAACCCCTTGCGGACACAGCTCGAATTGGCCGCCTCGACAATAGAGGTATGGAACGTGGTCCACTCGGACTCAATGTCCAGCACCTCCCTCGTGACATGTTCAAAGTTCTTCCGGAGGCGGGAATTGAAACTCTCTCTGACAGGAGACTCTGATAGACGTTCCCAGCAGACCCTCACAATGAGTTGGGGCCGGCCAGGTCTGTCCGGCATCCTTCCCCACCATCGCAGCCAACTCACCACCAGGTTGTGATTGGTAGAAAGCTCCGCTCCTTTACTCACCCGGGTGTCCAAAACATGAGACCACAAATCCAATGACACAAAAGCTGTACAATAATACAAGTATTAAAATAATACAAGTACGTATGATTCCTGCTGATATCGGATCAATATTGCTATCGGCCATTACTCAGGGCTTCAATAGCGCATCTTATCAGGACCGACAAAGTTAACTCGGTACACCCCTATTTTAATTACTAAAAAGTGCTGCCTAATTTGATGTCAACATACCGTATTTTACGGACTCTAAGGCGCACTTAAAATTCTTTTTTTTCTCAAAACTCGACAGTGTGTCTTATAACCCGATGCGCCTAATGTAAGGAATATGTTTGGTTAAGCTGACCCACCTCAAAGCAGTATTATTTGGTACATGGTGTAATGATAAGTGTGACCAGTAGATGGCAGTCAAACATAAGAGATAAGTGGAGGCTGCACCGTTTGATGCGTTTTAACAGACAAGTATTATGGTGTGTGTATAAGGTAAGACATATCTGCTGTTTTGTTTTGCAATATTATGCAAAATCAACCTTTCTTACCTCCTGGTACCTGCTGATCTGTATTTGGGATCTGCATGAATGCTGAAAAATTGGCCTTTGTAGTCCATGCTGATGCCGCAGTCGATAAGCGTCTTTTTTTTCTCTAATTTCTTGTTATGGGACATTCATCCTCTGCTGTTGTCATTTGTAATATAAAGTAGTGTAAATTTCTTACTTATATCTGTCAGTAGACTTGCCATGAAAACATTAAAACATTCTTGTGTAGTGAGTTTACATCATTCGCCGAAGGAACTTTAGGTATTAGAGTTCCGGTCGGACGTTTTTTTAGCGTGACACATTTACGGTGGTTGTGTTGTTTCCAGATGAGGAGACGCTGATCCATTATTGATTAGAGTAAAGTCTGAATGTCATTAAAACAGTTAGCTTCATCTTTCGACCCTTCTTCCACTTCCGTCCTTGCACGCTACACCACTACAACAAAGATGACGGGGAGAAGACGCTGCCGAAGGTGAGCCACATAAATAAGAGCGCCTACAAAACAGCGCATTCGGAAGCAACTGTCAAAAAGCGGCTTGAACATGATCTGTGAAACATAATTTAGGCAACATTTTGACCAAAGAACTACCATTACATGGTATGTAGACCACAGCGAAAATAATATCTCAACATCGACACACTCTTTCGTCGCAACTCGGCCCTGATGGTCGGCACCTATAAGTGTGCAATTAGTTGTAACATTTTGGACGGTTGTTTTTACAATATGCAGGCAAACGACAACTTCAAAACATACCGGCTTCGGCCTAACCGAGTAGTGCAAGAATGATCTCTGGGATCACTAGCGCCCTCTACCACCAGGAGGCCAGAGAACAGGAGCCTCACATTTTACGTGTTTCGCAGCAGTTTTATGATTGCCCAGCACAAGAATTACGTTACACACATAAAGTTGTTGACAAAATACACTTTATATTATATACCTCAGCTAACTAAACTATGAAAATGTATAATATAATTCGGCGTGGCGCAGTGGAAGAGTGGCCGTGCGCAACCCGAGGGTCCCTGGTTCAAATCCCACCTAGTACCAACCTCGTCACGTCCGTTGTGTCCTGAGCAAGACACTTCACCCTTGCTCCTGATGGGTGCTGGTTGGCGCCTTGCATGGCAGCTCCCTCCATCAGTGTGTGAATGTGTGTGTGAATGGGTAAATGTGGAAGTAGTGTCAAAGCGCTTTGAGTACCTTGAAGGTAGAAAAGCGCTATACAAGTACAACCCATTTATCATTTATATAGCAATACGGTCTCACTGCACAGCAGCCAGCAGATTTTGAAATAAAAAATAATTTATAAAATGGTGAAGTTAAATGGAAACTAACTTTATAGTAAAATCACTGGATACATATAACAATATAATTAGTTTTTGCTTTTTACATTTTTTTCTTTCCATGATGGCACCTGCCGCCCCTGACTGCAGGTCACTGGTAGATACTTAGGCCACACACAGATGGGATGCTGGGTAATAAAAAAGTGCCAACTTTTAAACTAGACTAGACTCGACTTCCTTTTATTGTCATTCAAATTTGAACATTACAGTACAGATAAGAACGCAATTTTGTTGCATTCGTTCATTGTAGTGGAGGATTAAAAAAATTCCTGCGACCGATTGATGTGCCCGTCAGAGACATATGAACAATTACCACCTCCCACCCCCTACCCGCCATGCCCCCACAGCACTAATTTCCCCAAGTCAATTTTGCCCACGCACATCTATCTTCTTATTTCTTTTTTTTATTTCAGCCTGTGTTCAGTTCTCCGAGATACGGCAATGTGAGGCTGACAATCGCTCTGTCTTTGCTCGAAACGCGAGAAAAAAGCTCCCCTTCGTGACTTGTGATTGTTCTGACTGCACCAAGCTCAAGCGCATGGCTACTTTCTTGCCAAGTCACGCACACGTCATTAGATTGCGATAAAACAAAGAAATGTGCTTGGATTTGTGCGTGCGAACACTTTAATACATGGGTCTCAAACTCAATTCAGAGTCTGGGTGAGGCCAGGCTGCGAGAAAAGAAAATATTGTAGCGTCCCGGAAGAGTTAGTGCTGCAAGGGGTTCTGGGTATTTGTTCTGTCGCGTTTATGTTGTGTTACGGTGCGGATGTTTCTCCTGAATTGTGTTTGTCATTCTTGTTTGGTGTGGGTTGGTTCGAAGTGTGGTGCATATTTGTAACAGTGTTAAAGTTGTTTGTACGGCCACCTTCGGTGTGACCTGTATGGCTGTTGCCCAAGTATGTTTTGCATTCACTTGTGTGTGTGAAAAGCCGTACATATTATGTGATTGGGCCAGCACACAAATGCAGTGCCTTTAAGGTTAATTGGCGCTCTGTACTTCTCCCTATGTCCGTGTACCACTCCGCACAGCTGCGTTTTAAAAAGTCGTAAATTTTACATTTTAAAACTAATACCGATAATTTTCGACATCACATTCCAAAGCAGGGGTCTCAAACTCAATTCACCTGGGGGCTACTGGATGCAGAATCTGGGTGAGGCCGGGCCGCGAGAAAAGAAAATATTGTAGTGTCCCGGAAGAGTTAGTGCTGCAATAGGTTCTGGGTATTTGTTCTCTCGTGTTTATGTTGTGTTACGGTGCGGATGTTTCTCACGAATTGTGTTTGTCATTCTTGTTTGGTGTGGGTTCACAGTCTGGCATATATTTGTAACATTGTTAAAGTCTTTTATACGGCCACCCTCGGTGTGACCTGTATGGCTGTTGACCAAGTATGATTTGCATTCACTTGTGTGTGTGAAAAGCCGTACATATTATGTGATTGGGTCAACACACAAAGGCAGTGCCTTTAAGGTTAATTGACGCTCTGTACTTCTCCCTACATCCGTGTACCACTACGCACCGCTGCGTTTTAAAAAGTCGTACATTTTACATTTTAAAACTAATACCGATTATTTCTGATATTACATTCTAAAGCAGGGGTCTCAAACTCAATTCACCTAAGGGCCACTGAATGCAGAATCTGGGTGAGGCCGGGCCGCGAGAAAAGAAAATATTGTAGCGTCCCGGAAGAGTTAGTGCTGCAAGAGGTTCTGGGTATTTGTTCTGTCGTGTTTATGTTGTGTTATGGTGCGGATGTTCTCCCGAAATTGTGATTGTCATTCTTGTTTGGTGTGGGCTCGAAGTGTGGTGCATATTTGTAACAGTGTTAAAGTAGTTTATACGGCCACCCTCAGTGTGACCTGTATGGATGTTGACCAAGTATGCTTGCATTCACTTGTGTGTGTGAAAAGCCATAGGCATTGTGTGAGTGGGCCGGCACGCAAAGGCAGTGCCTTTAAGGTTTATTGGTGCTCTGTACTTCTCCCTATGTCCGTGTACCACTCTGTACAGCGGCGTTTTAAAAAGTCATACATTTTACTTTTTTAAACCGATACCGATAATTTCCGATATTACATTTTAAAGCATTCATCGGCCGATAATATCGGCAGTCCGACATTATCGGACATAATAACGGTTTGAATTGGTCCAGGTTATCGGGGCTGTTATTACTGATGGACAGGTGCCGCGGCGTTACTGCAGCTGGGCACGTACGAAAACCCTCGTCTCCATGGCGACATCTCTGTCGCTTCCACTTATTCGCCGCTTTTCCACTAATGCAGGGGTAGGCAACCCAGAACGTTGAAAGAGCCATTTTGGAGCCGAATAACAACACTGTCAAGCGCCATTCATACAAAACATGCGGGCCGCACTAACATTAGACTTTCATTTTAAGGTGGGGGCCGCAAAAAAACGTCTTGCGGGCCGCGTGTGTGAGACCCCTGTTCTAAAGCATTTATCGGCCGATAATATCAGCAGTCTTATATTATCGGACATCTCTACAAATAACGGTTTGAATTGGTCGAGGTTATCGGGGACTGTTATTACTGACAGACAGGTGTTGCGTAAGAAAACCCTCGTCTCCATGGCAACATCTCTGTCGCTTCCACTCATTTGCCGCTTTTCCACTAACACAGGGGTAGGCAACCCAGAACGTTGAAAGAGCCATTTTGGAGCCAAATAACACAATGCTGTCAAGCAGCATCCATATAAAACTCGCGGGCCGCACTAACAATACTTTCATATTAAGGTAGGGGCCGCAAAATAACCAATTGCGGCCTGCGGGCCATGTGTCTGAGACCCCTGCTTTAATATGTCTGAATTCTTACTGGCTATTGTGGATTTTAACTTACGTCTATTTTAGTAGGAAAGCCACGCAACTGTTGTTACATAAATCAATCAATCAATCAACCAAAGTTTATTTACATAGCCCTACATCTCAAGTGTCTCAAAGGGCTGCACAAGCCACAACAACATCCTCTCCTCAGATCCCACATAAGGGCAATAAAAGTCAACCCAACGGGATACAATAAGAAGCCTTGGAGGGGACCCCCCGTCCCCTGGGCGACCAGTGCAATGGATGTCAAGTGGATCTATAGTTAATAGTGTGAGATTCCAGTCCATAGTGGGGCCAGCGGGGGATCATCTTGGGTGGAGACAAGTCAGCAGCGCAGAGACGTCCCCAACTGATGCACAGATGAGTGGTCCATCCCGGTCCCGACTTTGAACAGCTTGCGCGTCATATGTGGTCACCTATTAACCTCTCCACGCAGCAAAGGGGGGCAGAGCGGAAAAGAGACGGCTGTTCAACTGGTCTAAAAGGGGGGTCTATTCAAAGGCTAGCGTATACAAATGAGATGGCACTTAAATGCTTCTACTAAGGTAGCATCTCTAATTGTTACCAGGTGGGCATTCCTGTCATGTCTTTTGATCATGTCTTATTTGGCTATGTTCTGTTGACCTTTGGACTCTTTAAGTTCCTGTTTTTTTCACTCCCTTGTTTTGTTGCCATGGTTGAAAATACGTTCATTTGTCTCTGATTAGTGTTTGGTCGCTCACCTGCTACCCGAGCACTAATCAGAGGCATTGTTTAAGCCTGCCATTGTCGGTCAGTCGGGCTGGCGTCATTCTGTCACGATGGGTGGGGGGGGTCGCAGCTTGATGCGGGGTCGTTCTCCCAGGAAGGCATACCCACTACTCGGGACAAGGCGATTAGGTAAAAACCTGATTTAATTTTAACTAAAAAAAATGTACAAACAAAAAGCGCTCACAGAGGAGGCACAACTTGGCTAAGGAACAAAACTAACACGTAAACAGACTATGAACATAAAACAACATGGCTTGACAAGAGTAGCATGGACTTTGGTATGAAAAAACTGGCATTACAAAGCATGAAAAGAACACAATGACGCCAGACTGACTGACCGGCAATGGCAGCCTTAAATAATGCCTCTGATTAGTGCTCGGGTAGCCGGTGAGCGGCCGAACACTAATCAGAGACATGTGAACGTAATTTGCAACCATGGCAACAAAACAAGGGAGTGAAAAAAAATAGGAACTTAAAGAGCCCCAACGTCAACAGAACATAGCCAAACAAGACATGATCAAAAGACCTGACAATTCCAGAGTAGGCCGGATAGAAAAAGCTCTGTAGCCCGCAGACTTTTTCTGGGCTCTGGGAATCCTAAATAAGCTGGAGTTCTTTGAACGCACAGTTCTTGCCGAGACATATGGTACAATACAATCAACAAGATAGAATGGAGCTGGACCGTTTAATATTTTATACCTAAGTAGTAAAACCTTAACGTCGCATCCTAAGTGCACAGGAAGCCAGTGCAGGTGAGCTAGTATAAGCGTAATATGATCAAACGTTCTTGTACATGAGGCACTGTTCTGCAGACACTTCATTCAAGTCCACCCAAGGGACACCGTAGCGTACCCAGGCTAGCTGTGAGACATGAACCCTCCTAAGGTCTAACCCGGTGCCATGTTTCATCGGGGCATGCATTGAACATCTCACCAGCAGGCATCAGGACTAAATACATGAACCACCCTCAACTGGCTTCTCATATCTACTCTAAGTTCCTTATATTCCGTCCATCCATCCATTTTCTACCGCTTGTCCCGTTCGGGGTCGCGGGGGATCGCTGGGGCCTATCTCAGCTGCATTCGGGCGGAAGGCGGGGTGCACCCTGGACAAGTCGCCAACTCATCGCAGGGCCAACACAGATAGACAGACAACATTCACACTCACATTCACATACTAGGGCCAATTTAGTGTTGCCAATCAACCTATCCCCAGGTGCATGTTTTTGGCGGTGGGAGGAAGCCGGAGTACCCGCAGTCACGGGGAGAACATTTAAACTCCACACAGAAAGATCCCGAGCCCGGGATTGAACCCAGGACAACTCAGGACCTTTGTATTGTGAGGCACATGCACTAACCCCTTTTCCACTGTGCTGCCCATTCCTCACATTTCATTCTTTCATTTCTCATGCATTCCTATTTGTTATTATTTCTGTTTATTCTGTTGAGGATCATAGTTGAGCTGGAGCCTATCCCAGCTGACTTTGGACTTTGAGGCAATGTTCACCCTGACTATTAGTCAGTCACATGGCAAATATGCACACTCATTTACTTTCATCATTATGGACATCTTTTCAAGCATGATGCGTTTTATTCTAAATGTCACATGTACTCAACATTGCACCCTTACCACTACACTCTGCTCAAAGTGCTTTCAAAGATTCTGTTGTACACTCCTACCCTCTTAGTGAGTCGGTTCCTTCTGCCCTTGAGGCGAGGCTGCAGGCGTTGGCGAGTGGGCGGAGAAGTCCTGAGGGCGAAAAGTCAGGTGTGTTGATGTCTGATAAAATCATGCTGCTGCTGAGGCTGGTTTTGGTCGCTTGCTGTCAGACTTTCAGTCTCGCAGCTATTCTCAGATGGGAACATCAAGGGAACGCGAGTCTTAAAGGCCTACTGAAATGAGATTTTCTTATTTAAACGGGGATAGCAGGTCCATTCTATGTGTCATACTTGATCAAATCGCGATATTGCCATATTTTTGCTGGAAGGATTTAGTAGAGAACATCGACGATAAAGTTCGCAACTTTTGGTGCTGGTAAAAAAGCCTTGCCTGTACCGGAAGTAGCAGACGATGTGCGCGTGACGTCACGGGTTGTGGAGCTCCTCACATCTGAACATTGTTTACAATCATGGCCACCAGCAGCGAGAGCGATTCGGACCGAGAAAGCGATGATTTCCCCATTAATTTGAGCGAGGATGAAAGATTTGTGGATGAGGAAAGTGAGAGTGAAGGACTAGAAAGAAAAAAAAGACGAGGGTAGTGGGAGCGATTCAGATGTTATTAGATAGACACATTTACTAGGATAATTCTGGAAAATCCCTTATCTGCTTATTGTGTTACTAAGGTTTTAGTGAGATTATATGGTCGTACCTGTACAACCTGAAGGTCGGCCCCGCACCTTTTTTCAGCACCAGTCGACGGGTGGTGGCGATGCCCATCTCTGCCCTTCGCAAGGGACCCTCTTCAAAACACGATCTTTCGAAATGATCACTGCATAACACACTGTACTTTGTGTGTGTGGTCCAATCCAACCGTGTTCGCTTGACCGCTCTGTTCCATAGTAAAGCTTCACCGTCATTTTTCGGGAATGTAAACAATGAAACACCGGCTGTGTTTGTGTTGCTAAAGGCGGCCGCAATACACCGCCTCCTACCTACAGCTTTCTTCTTTGACGTCTCCATTATTCATTGAACAAATTGCAAAATATTCAACAACACAGATGTCCAGAATACTGTGGAATTATGCGATGAAAACAGACGACTTATTGCTGGGAACGGTGCTGGAACAAAATGTCCTCTAGAATGCGTGACGTCACGCGCACGCGTCATCAAATCGCGACGTTTCAGCAGGATACTTCGGCGCGAAATTACAATTTAGTAAACTAAAAAGGCCGTATTGGCATGTGTTGCAATGTTAATATTTCATCATTGATATATAAACTATCAGACTGCTTGGTCGGTAGTAGTGGGTTTCAGAAGGCTCTATTCCTGTATTTACAGTACTCACAAAAGTGAGTGCACCCCTAAAATTAATATCTATTCATAGGAGCACACCAAAGAAATTCTAAAGTAGTCAGTGTACAGCTTGTACAACAGTACATTTGCTGCCCACTCCAAAGCAATCAACACATATTCATGAATGTCTAAACCACTGCAACAAAAGTGTAATGTTTAATGTGTAACATTGTTTTCCAGCACTGCCTAAGTTTATTAGAACTTGAAAAGTTGTTGCTAGAATTCTCTTTCACTCCTACAAACCCCGTTTCCATATAAGTTGGGAAATTGTGTTAGATGTAAATATCAACGTAATACAATGATTTGCAAATCATTTTCAACCCATTTTCAGTTGAATATGCTACAAAGACAACATATTTGATGTTCAAACTGATAAACATTTTTTTTTTGCAAATACTCATTAACTTTAGAACTTGATGCCAGCAACACAGGACAAAGAAGTTGGGAAAGGTGGCAATAAATACTGATAAAGTTGAGGTATGTTCATCAAACACTTATTTGGAACATCCCACAGGTGTGCAAGATATTTGGGAACAGGTGGGTGCCATGATTGTGTATAAAAGTAGATTCCATGAAATGCTTAGTCATTCACAAACAAGGATGGGGCGAGGGTCACCACTTTGTCAACAAATGCGTGAGCAAATTGTTGAACAGTTTAAAAAAAAAAAACTTTCTCAAGGAATTTAGGGATTTCACCATCTACGGTCTGTAATATCAAAGGGTTCAGAGAATCTGGAAAGATCAGTGCACGTGAGCAGCTAAGCCCGTGACCTTCGATCCCTCAGGCTGTGCAGCATCAACAAGCGACATCAGCGTGTAAAGGATATCACCACACTGGCTCAGGAACACTTAGGAAACCCACTGTCAGTAACTACAGTTGGTTGCTGCATCTGTAAGTGCGAGTTAAAACTCTCCTACGCAAGGCGAAAACCGTTAATCAACAACGCCCAGAAACACAGTCGGCTTCGCTGGGCCTGAGCTCATCTAAGATGGACTGATACAAAGTGGAAAGGTGTTCTGTGGTCTGACAAGTCCACATTTCAAATTGTTTTTGGAAACTGTGGACGTGGTGTCCTCCGGACCAAAGAGGAAAAGAACCATCCGGATTGTTATAGGAGCAAAGTGTAAAAGCCAGCATCTGTGATGGTACGGGGGTGTATTAGTGCCCAAGGCATGGGTAACTTACACATCTGTGAAGGCGCCATTAATGCTTAATGTTATATACATGTTTTGGAGCAACATATGTTGTCTTTCAAGCAACGTTACCATAGACGCCCCTGCTTATTTCAGCAAGACAATGCCTAGCCACGTGTTACATCAACGTGACTTCATAGTAAAAGAGTGCAAGTTCTAGACTGGCGTCCCTGTAGTCCAGACCTGTCTCCCATTGAAAATGTGTGGCTCATTATGAAGCCTAAAATACCACAACGGAGACCCCCGAACTGTTGAACAACTTAAGCTGTACATCAAGCAAGAATGGGAACGAATTCCACCTGAGAAGCTTAAAAAATGTGTCTCCTCAGTTCCCAAACGTTTGTTCTTAAAAGGAAAGGCCATGTAACACAGTGGTGAACATGCCCTTTCCCAACAATTTTGGCATGTGTTGCAGCCATGAAATTCGAAGTTAATTATTATTTGCAAAAAGAAAATAAAGTTTCTGAGTTTGAACATCAAATATCTTGTCTTTGTAGTGCATTCAACTGAATCTGGGTTGAAAAGGTTTTGCAAATCATTGTATTCCGTTTATATTTACATCTAACACAATTTCCCAACTCATATGGAAACGGGGTTTGTACATGCGACATATGTAGGAGTTGGTTGAGCTTGTTGCCCTCCACCTACCTTTTTTGAGTATGTCCTGTATAGAAGGTCTGGTCTCATGCTTGTCCAGCCCATCACCATCATTCTCAGCTTCTGGAGCAAAAGGGCAGTGGAGGTGTTTGGCTGGTTGTCATGTTGGAATACTCAGAATCAGTAATCATCAGGGATGTCAAAAAAATACATCGATTTTCGAATCAATCGCAATACTTATTTGTAACAATTCCTAATCCATTGAAAAACATATTAAAACATCTATTTTATTCTTACTTTTTTTTAAATCTGTCTTGTCCAGCCACTCAGGAAAATCATACCATTGGTCTAGATGCCCACCTTGGTTGAACATATTTACTTTTAGAAAAGAGAAGTGTGGGATACTTGTGTTGTTGTCTTATTTGTATTTGACTTTAGTGCATGTTTGTCCAGGATTTTATAAAAAATAAAACCTTTCCTTTTGAGTAATATAAAAATGTATTAGAGCTGGTTGTCTATTTTATGGAGGACTGTATGTAGTTAATCATAGAACTGGCCCCCGATGTTATTTAAAAAAGGATTGATTTTGACTCCAAATTTGAAACTGAATCGAATCATTACCCCCAAGAATCGAATCGAATCAAATTGTGTAGTGCCCAAAGATTCACAACTCTATTAATCATGTTGATATCATCCATCTTTACCGTCTATGGATGTTCTTATTTATCAGGTTATTGAATCCTCAGGGCATCCATCACAACTGGGCTGTTCAGTTTTTCTAAAAAAAAAAAGAGGTTCCGCCTCTCATCCGAGGAGACTTCATCAGTTTCTGCTCATATAAACTTAGATTTGTCAGAACTAACTAAATAACTGATTACATAAATATCAATATTTTTTCTAAGGATCTATACAACAAATGTATGTAAAAAATATTTTCACATTTTCTGAAGTAAATATCGCTGAATCTGCACATTTCAATTGGTAGTATTGGCCGATTTACTTAAGGGTAGCGTAAACTAAAACACGTGAAAACCTGATACCACAGGCAAAGCGCAGCTACTAAACATGTGCAAAGTGGATTGCTTCTGTTAAGTGATAAGATTAAGGAGCGCAATCCTTTTCCATTCTTCATTAATAAACAGAATATATGCTGATCATCAAAACGCCTACAATACTGGGAGGAGAAGATGCAAATATGTTACAGGCGCAATATGATTTATCAACACTCATCACCCATTGTTTTATTTAGCACGTCTGAAAAAGTATGTGCAAACGGAGTAAAGACAGACAATTGACACACAATCCTCCGTCATACATGTGTGTCAACATATTTGCATGGTCTGTCAGAAATAAAAAATATTAGACTTATCATCTATTCAGCAACATCCTTTTTTAATTTTATAACTGCATCTTTGGCGACTTAAAGAGCCAATTAAAACTAATACAACTGATGCGTTTTGGTGTCTGCTGGCATTTTTTAATGCCATTAAATTTTTCATTTACAATATACATCAGGGGTCGGCAACCCGCGGCTCCGGAGCCGCATGTGGCTCTTTGGCATCCCTGATGCGTCTCAACTGCATAATCGACGACCCCCCAGACTGTTACGGGGGGATTCCGGATTTCGGGGCCTCTCCCGGACATCATCTGGGGTCAACGTTTTCCAATATTCTCTCGGACTACCACATTGAGAGCATGCCGTGATGGTTTTACTATTAACGTCCTCTACAACATGTAATCGCGCCTGCCTTTCACGCAATGCTATCTGCGTGCCGACCGGACGCATGCTTGCCAGTCCAGCGACATGTTGTATGTGGCTTCCGCAGATACACGTACACGACTGCAAGGCATACTGGGTGATTCAGTTTACACTGACGGTTGTGATATAAACAACTTTAACACTCTTACTAATATGCACCACACTGTGAACCCACACCAAACAAGAATGACAAACACATTTCGGGAGAACATCCTCACAGTAACACAACATAAACGCAACACAACAAATACCCAAAATCCTTTGCATCCATGACTCTTCCTGACTATATTACACACCCCGCTAGCACCAAACCCCGTCCCCCCCAGATGTTCTCCCGAAATGTGTTTGCCATTCTTGTTTGGTGTGGGTTCACAGTGTGGTGCATATTAGTAAGAGTGTTAAAGTTGTTTATATCACCCAGTATGCCTTGCAGTCATGTACGTGTATCTGCGGAAGCCACATACAACATTTTGCTGAACTGCCAAGCAGTTTGTTCATGTTGTAGAAGGCGTCTAAGACAATGGCTTCATGGCACGCACTTATTATTGTTGTCTGGATGACCACCAGCAGATATTTGCGAGAATGGTTGCGGCTCCCATTGTCTTCTTTATTTTGTGAAACTGGTCAAAATGGCTCTTTGAGTGGTAAAGGTTGCCGACCCCTGATATATATTAACATCTCCCCCAAATGAAAAATAAGATTTTCAAAGTATGCTTTTTTTCCGTCTTGAGCACAGTAAGTGTAGCCTGTCTCTTTCAATGCTGGAAAAGAAAAAGGGTTCCATTGTCAATGCGCTTTGGACAGTGGCATGCCCATAAAAAGTGTCTCATGCATGTTAGTAAACATAGAAAACGTCACAGGTAGGAGTATGATAACATGAATGTACAGTAAACGATGCCTGGTAAAGTACACAGGCATGTGATTTTTCCATCTATAGTCAGAAATTCGTCTTTTTTATCTTTGTAAAAATATAAAAAATAATTTTCCGTTTTTTTGGGGGGTTTTTTTTGTTTTTTCCGAACTACAATGTTTGTTAAAATCTTGATCCGTCTCTTTGCCATACCTGCCAACACCTACGGTTTTCCCGTAATGAGTACGGTTTTTGATAATCCAATGGTAAAAACTACGGTTTTCCATTAAAAGTTATTAACTTAAAAATAGGAGCTATGAAGTGAAGCAACTCCAAGGGCAGGCGGCAAAATATACGGGAAACCTCGATGATTGGTTTACATATAAGAAAATCCATGATTGGTTGGTTGGTTTACTATGATGAGTCACGATTGGGTAAGATTAGGCCAAAACATTACGAACAGGCCAATCAGAGGCAAGATAAGACGGGTCATCGAACCAGTAAAGGAAATCGCAAATGATGATGAGAGAGTCGGAGTAGAGAAGAGGGAAAACTCAAGCGGGCAATTTATGTATTAAAAAAGACTAGTGGAAGATGGCAGAGGGATTTTCTTCCTTAGATTTTTCTTTTAGCGATGTAGACGACGTCCAGGAAACACACAATGCGTCTTCTTGACAATTGTATGCGTCTGGATAAAGCCATGCCCAACACATTCATTTTAGTTGTTTAGTATGCAAGACCAAATCAAAACTGCTCCCGACATGGAAAACGTGGAATACACATTTAAGAACACACATGATTTTGGCATACATGTGATGACTTTTGCTATGGTATAGCCTGTCTAAATGCTAAATGTTATTTTCATTGGTGTTTTAGAACAAGACAATAGCTGACATTGTGTTCATTTTTTTATGTTTATATTTTGACATTGAATTGTTGAATCATTCTGAAACATGAACAACATGACTGCAAGATATTTGTTATTTCAGGTTCTAAATTACAAATGGCTATTCAGATAAAGAAAGTTAGCTAATAGAGTAAAACATTTTTGTACTCTTTATGATTTTTGCATTTGGGGCGGTTAGAAGTGGAGAGGGAGTCGAAAAGACTGAAATTGGCTGTGCAATCCAAGGCGGAATCCACTAAAGCAGAAACAAAAAGGAAAATGCAAGTTGATCAGAAATTTGCCAGGAAGGCTCATGTCAGAGCCATCAAAGCAAAAATGCCAAAGTAATGTGTAAATAATATAAATAACTAGATGAACAATCTGTGGCTGTGAAGTGAACACTAATATGGTTGTGAATACTGTATAGAGAAGGCCAACCCATGTGGTTCCTGTGGATGTGAACACAGGTTGTATTACTGTAGTGACAAAATAACATAATGAGTGGAACAGACATTGTTATTTATTTGGAAGAAATGGATATGCATTTAGGTAAACTCTGTTGATAATTTGTATCTTCTTTAAACACTAACACATCTTGAAATTTTGCCTTTTTTTTGTGCTAATTTTTACATGTGTCGGGGCGGGATCATACTGTCATTCTGCGGCCCCCAGACACCCGGCTTATTTTTAATCTTTTTCATTACGTTCAAATCACATGCCTTAGTACAGCGGTTCTCAAATGGGGGTACGCGTACCCCTGGAGGTACTTGAAAGTATGCCAAGGGGTACGTGAGATGTTTTAAAAATATTCTAAAAATAGCAACAATTCAAAAATCTTTTATAAATATATTTACTGAATAATACTTCAACAAAAAATGAATGTAAGTTCATAAACTGTGAAAAGAAATGCAACAATGCAATATTCAGTGTTGACAGCTAGATTTTTTTGTGGACATGTTCCATAAATATTGATGTTAAAGATTTTTTTTTTGTGTGGAGAAATATTTAGAAATTAAGTTCATGAATCAAGATGGATCTCTATTACAATCCCCAAAGAGTGCACTTTAAGTTGATGATTACTTCTATGTGTAGAAATCTTTATTTATAATTGAATCACTTCTTTATTTTTCAACAAGTTTTTAGTTATTTTTATATCTTTTTTTCCAAATATTTCAAGAAAGACCACTACAAATTAGCAATATTTTGCATTGTTATTCAATTTAATAAATCAGAAACTGATGACATAGTGCTGTATTTTACTTCTTTATCTCTTTTTTTCAAACAAAAATGTTTTGCTCTGATAAGGGGGTACTTGAATTAAAAAAATTTTCACAGTGGGTACATCACTGAAAAAAGGTTGAGAACTATTGCCTTAGTACATGCAACATCCTCGTTTAAATACGTCGGTCTACACCACTTTACAATTGTAAATGCAGTCCTAGTAGATCACGCCCTATGTGTGTAATCTTTACTCCCTGACGCCTTCCGTGTCATGCTGGACAACAAGCAGACAGCTTGGACCTTTTGGCTTGTTGATCAGCGCTCTCGTCTCTCAATCAGTGGAATCTTGTTCAATGGCCGGACAGTGTGAAGCGGGCGCATCTAGTCATGTGACACGTGTCCGCTTTTATCTTATTTTTTTGTTTTTTTTGTTTTGTTTTTTTTCATTTATTTCAGGCAATGACAGAAAAAAGAAAGTACAAATTAGACAATACATGGTCTTATAAATGAATATAATGCAAAAGGTAATGTACAGTATATAACCATTGTCCAGTTTTGCCTGAAAAGGAGTAGGAAGAAGATACCGTATTTTTCGGATTATAAATCGCTCCAGAGTATAAATTGCACCGGCCGAAAATGCATAATAAAGAAGGAAAAAAACATATACTGTATACATCGCACTGGCGTATAAGTCGCATTTTAGGGGGAAATTTATTTGATAAAATCCAACACCAAGAATAGACATATGAAAAGCAATTTAAAATAAATATAGAATAGTGAACAACAGGCTGAATAAGTGTACAATATGTGACGCATAAATGAGAAGGTGCCTGGCATGTTAATGTAACATATTATGGTAAGAGTCATTCAAATAACTATGACATATAGAACATGCTATACGTTTACCAAACAATCTGTCACTCCTAATCGATAAATCCCATGAACTCTTCTGCCTTGATGTCGCTTCTAAACAACTGTACCAACTTCAAAAGTATGCGCCGCTTCCTCTTGTCGTTTTCTGCTGCATATTTCACTACGTCCAGCTTGCAATCTGCAGTACATGATTTCCTTACGGCAGTAGCATATAGCAGTTAGCATCCCATGACCCACAATGCACTTCTGTCATGACCCTCCCCCGCCGAATTCTAATTGGTTGACGTGTGTGTGACGATTGCTGACATTTTCTTCGTCTCTTCCGCGAATGAGATAAATAATATAATTTTATATTTTACGGTAATGTGTTAATAATTTCACACATAAATCGCTCCGGAGTATATGTCGCACCCCCGGCCAAACTATGAAAAAAACTGCGATTTATAGTCCGAAAAATATGGTAATTTATTTAATCTCCCCCCCAGTTCTCCATTGAGTGATTAATACATTGAGTTTCACTGTTACTTTTTTTAAGGAATATACAAATGTCGTATTATAGTGGCATTACCACAGGTAACAATAATTATTACACTCTAACAATAATTTGTATCAACAATGTAGGAAGAATGAATATACCAACAACGGTAATAGACAAAATAGACAAAATACCAACAAAGGTAATAGACAACATAGCAATAATGGTAAGGAACACGTGTTAACACTTTGAGACAGAGTACAACCGCAAGTCAAATTAAATTAAAGACCCTCATTTCTATATTTAAACCAGACCCCATGTTAGTATATCAGTTAAAATCCATTAATAGTTTGGTATTGCTTATGTTGTAAATCCAGTTTGTTCCATATTTTTATTCCGCATAGAGACACACAAAAATGTTTACAAGTGGTTTGAGCTCTCTGCTCAAACCTCAAATCTCAAGTTATGAGCCTTGCACTCGTCTTATAAAAAAACATTGTAAATTAGGTGGCAATAATTTGTTAAATTCTTTATACAAGATTATTCATGTATTATATTTAACAAAGTCATCAAATTTGAGCAACTTTGATTGTATAAACAGATTTTGAGAATGTTCTAAAAAAACAACGTTGTGAATGATCCGCACTGCACTTTTCTGTAACATGATCAGAGATGAATTGTGTTGTGGTCAGTATTCCCCCATACTCCAACGCAATATGTCAGGTACGGCAGTACCAAGGTACAGTATAGAGTAAGGAGTGCCTTTTCATTGAGGTATAGTTTTGATTTGTTTAAAATTGAACGGCTTTCGGAGATTTTTGTTTCAATGTGTCTGACATAAGGTTTCCATGATAGTTAACTATCAATTATTACTCCCAAAAATGTATTCTCATCTACGATTTCAATTTGGGTACCATCAATACTTATTTTCTGTTCAGACGTTATGTTGCGATTTCCAAACTTTACTATCTTAGTTTTATTAGCTTTATTTATATTAAAGCCCTACTTAAATGAGATTTTCTTATTCAAACGAGGATAGCAGGTCCATTCTATGTGTCATACTTGATCATTTTGCAATATTGCCATAATTTTGCTGAAAGGATTTAGTAGAGAACATTGACGATAAAGTTTGCAACTTTTGGTCGCTGATAGAAAAGCCCTGCATTTACCGGAAGTATGTGCGCGTGACATCACGAGTTGCAGGGCTCCACACATATTCACACTGTTTTTAATGGGAGCCACCAGCAGTAAGAGCAATTCGGACCGAGAAAGCGACAAATTCCCCATTAACTTGAGCAAGGATGAAAGATTCGTGAATTACGATATTGATATTGAAGGACTAGAAAAAGAAAAAAAAAGCTACGGCTCTGGGCGGCGGCAGTGTGAGCGTTTCAGAAATAATTAGACACATTTACTAGGATAATTCTGGAAGATCCCTTATCTGCTTGTTGTTTTAATAGTGTTTTAATGATATTTAAAAGATTGTAAAGACATACCTCGAGGTCGGATGGCTGCGGTGAACACCGAGTGTCTCAGAGAGAAGCCGAGGAGCCAAGCTCACAGCTGCCTTTTAAACAGCTGCTGCAGGACGACGAATAAGTCAATGATTTCTCCAGTAAGATATATATCACAATTTCCCCATCCAAAAACATGCTGGTTGATGTAGAGAAAACATGTGTTAAAGGGGAACATTATCACCAGACCTATGTAAGTGTCAATATATACCTTAATGTTACAGAAAAAAAGACCATATATATTTTTAACCGATTTCCGAACTCTAAATGGGTGAATATTGGCGAATTAAACGCCTTTCTGTTTATCCCTCTCTGAGCGACGACGTCAGAACGTGACGTCACATCGCCATTTTTCCCTACCACATCACATGCATCGAGTCAAATCAGCTCTGTTATTTTCCGTTTTTTCGACTGTTTTCCGGTACTTTGGAGACATCATGCCTCGTCGGTGTGTTGTCGGGGGGTGTAACAACACTATCAGGGACGGATTCAAGTCGATTTACGTAGAATGTGCATCGATTAGCACGGCATGCTAATCGATGCTAACATGCTGTTTAGGCTAGCTGTGTACATATTTCAGCATTATGCCTCATTTGGAGCTATATTTACATCTAGCCCTTTCTCTCCACCCACATTTAATGCAAAACAAACACTTAGCAATGGACCTGCTATTCCCGTTTAAATAAGAAAATCTCATTTCAGGAGGCCTTTAAGGGTTTTACACTATTCAGTATAACTTTTTAAACCAAAATCATGTTGATATCATGGCAGTCAGTGGAGCGCTTACTTTTACACTTCCGTGGTTGGGGCGGGGGGCGTGGTTAAGAGGGGTGGCGTATAATTCACCAACTCAAATATTTCATATATATATATATATATATATATATATATGTATGTATGAAATACTTGACTTTCAGTTAATTCTAGCTATATATATTTATTTTATTATATATATAAATAAAATAAATAGTTGAATTTCCGACGGCACCTATCAAATACACAGTAATAAAAACGCAGTTGTTCTACTCACTGTACTGTGTTTGCTGGTTACAAAAAAACAACAACAACACTTACTTTTCACTATTTGAGTAACCTTTGTTCTGCCATTTTGTGTATTGGCGAGGGATCTCCGAATCCGGGAACATTCTTCAAGGATTTGTTGTAGACATCTGCAAATGAGAACGGGGTGTTGCTTCCAGCTATCAGCATAGCCATCTTTGTGTCAGCATAAGATACACCATCGGGTCTCCATTTTGCGAGTTGGCCCATAATACTGGGTTGTGAACGATGCTGCGCTGTGGACGCTTTGTGAATCGCTCACTGACCGTTCATGGCTGAGTATCCGTTCGGCCGCTGTGTTCATTGGAGAAGTCTGTTCTACAAAATTTACAGGCAACATACCCCTTCCCCTTCGAACTCTCCTGGATAAACTGAAATTCTTGTTTCCAATGGAGTCAATAACCAGGCGACGTGATGAAGTTACGTCTCTTTACTGTGGACTTCTGAACAGACTCCCTAATGCATATTCCTTGACTCCACTTAAATGTAGAATACATTTACATTCCATTCTATATACAGTAGATGGCAGTATTGTCCTGTTTAAGAGGGTCACAACATTGAGTCAGGTCTGGAGCTGAGGGGGGCGTGGCCTCCAGCTCTGCCTGAATTTCGGAAGATTTTTGGGAGAAAATTTGTCCCGGGAGGTTTTCGGGAGAGGCGCTGAATTTCGGTAGTCTCACGGAAAATCCAGGAGGGTTGGCAAGTATGGCGTGTGGCATCCTCTTTCTTGCTGAGCAGACAATAAACAGCAGTTTTCGGTCATAAGGTGAGGCAAACTACTCTACTTCACTTCAAGGGGGCATTCGTGGATCATACCCACCTAATGACTTAATCTATGACATTGATAATAATAAATGTGAATGTATTATTCTTTTTCAGGGAGAAATCAAAGTTGAGGAACCAGGAAGCTGCTGCCCCGTCTGCAGGAAACATTTTCCAGGTAACCCACGTACATACACTAAATCAAAGTATACAATATAGAAGGTAAAGACTGCATACATATAGTATGCAGGCCAGTAATATGAATTAGTGACACCTGTGGTCTAAATATGTCACTACACATCATAATTAATTAAGTATACAAAACATACATATAATTGTCTGGAATTGAGTTGCGAGCCATCACAGAGCTAGAAACTTTTATATCTCAACTAAAAACATATTTATTTAAACTGGCTTTTAACAAGCAATTGCCGTAAGTATTTATTATTACTGTCTTAATTTGTGATTTTACTTGCTTTTAACGTATTTTTCCTGTAAAACACCTTGTGCACCATTGTGATGTTGTAAGGTGCTGTACAGATAAACCTTGATTGATTGATTGATTCATTCATTCATTCATTCATTCATTCATTGATTATTCTGTCTTAAGTGGAGTGGTTGTTTTTGAATCATTAAATTCAGTCAGTAAGTTAAATTAAGTGGACAGGTTTGTTACTGATACTATCTAATACATTTCTGCCTTGGAGACTTTGTATGCGTAAGCAATATGCAACTATATTAATTTGATACTTGTTTTTATTGACAAATGTACCGTTTCAGACTGTAATATGGTTCAGTTAGGGCAGGGGTCACCAACCTTTTTGAAACCAAGAGCTACTTCTTGGGTACTGATTAATGCGAAGGGCTACCAGTTTGATACACACTTAAATAAACTGCCAGGAATAGCCAATTTGCTCAATTTGCCTTTAATGAATAAATCTATATATATATAAAAAAAAATTGGTATTTCTGTCTGTTATTCTGTCGTACATTTTTTTTCCTTTTACAGAAGGTTTTTGTAGAGAATAAATGATGAAAAAAACACCTAATTGAACGGTTCAAAAGAGGAGAAAACAGAAAAAAACAGAAAATTAAATTTTGAAACATAGTTTATCTTCAATTTCGACTCTTTGAAATTCAAAATTCAACCGATAAAAAAATAAGACTAGCTAATTCGAATCTTTTAAAAAAAATAAAAAAATAATTTATGAAACATCATTAGTAATTTTTCCTGATTAAGATTAATTTTAGAATTTTGATGACATGTTTTAAATAGGTAAAAATCCAATCTGCACTTTGTTAGAATATTTAACAAATTGGACTAAGCTATATTTCTAACAAAGACAAATCATTATTTCTTCTAGATTTTCCAGAACAACAATTTTAAAAGAAATCCAAAAGACTTTGAAATAAGATTTAAATTTGGTTCTACAGATTTTCTAGATCTGCCGGAATATTTTTTTGGAATCTTAATCATAAGTTTGAAGAAATATTTCACAAATATTCTTTGTCAAAAAAACAGAAGCTATAATGAAGAATTAAATTAAAATGTATTTATTATTCTTTACAATAATAATAAAAAAACAACATTTTGAAAATGTATTTAAATTGTCAGGAAAGAAGAGGAACGAATTTAAAAGGTCAAAAGGTATATGTGTTTAAAAATCCTAAAATCATTTTTAAGGTTGGATTTTTTTCTCTAAAATTGTCTTTCTAAAAGTTCTAAGAAGCAAAGTAAAAAAAATAAATGAATTTATTTAAACAAGTGAAGACCAAGTCTTTGAAATATTTTCTTGGATTTTCAAATTCTATTTGAGTTTTGTCCCTCTTAGAATTAAATATGTCGAGTAAAGCGAGACCAGCTTGCTAGTAAATAAAAAAAATAAAAAAAAATAGAGGCAGCTCATTGGTAAGTGCTGCTATTTGAGCTATTTTTAGAACAGGCCAACGGGCTACTCATCTGGTCCTTACGGGCTACCTGGTGCCCGCGGGCACCGCGTTGGTGACCCCTGAGTTAGGGACATAGTATGTCTAGCTTGTGTGCTATTGTGTGCTTAGCTGTGGTGTAGTTTCTAGTTCTGTGACCCTATAACCTGCCATGTTTACCTTTTGTAAATGACTTGACTACAATACAAGAAAAGACCAACCTTGTATGTTTATTGGAGGACATTTAGACGTTAACCGGCTGTCCATATCTGCACAAGTAATCCCGCTGCAGGACTGCTTGTATCGGATATCGGATATTTTATCACACGTTTTACATGCAAGCGCAGATTATCAGATACTGATCAATATCGGTTTGGGCCAACCCTACTGTAGAAAAGATCTAGTATATACTTGGTGGTTGGTTCTTTGCTAGATTTATATAACATATATTTGGCTTTCAATCTCCTTGCTCACATACTGTATAAAGAGGCTACAGTGATGGCACTAGCTTGTGTGACTGTGTCTTTCTCAAACCAAAAATATATGTATTTCTCTATTGCTAGTTCAACTTCACCATATTTCTTTATTTAACCATTTACACCCCCCCCCCCCTCACGTCTTTACTTCTGTACGTATTTGTTAGGTGAACCTGTGCCCGAGTGTCGTCGTTACGTACAAGTCAAGAACATCACGAAGGGAGACTGTCGCCTTGACAACGTGGAGGTTAGCTTCTGCAGGGGACGATGTCTGTCCAGGACTGATGTCATCTTGGAGGTTTGAATGAGATAAACACAAACACACACACACACACACACGTTTACAGTACAATGGAACACACTTAAGTCGGGTCCTGCTTATGTTGATAACCCGTCAGTGTTGACAAACTCATCAAGTTCTGGTGCACTTTGCCTGCATTATACAATGTAAAAAGTCAGAGCGAAGACACTGAATTCTTTATCTTTAAACGTCTTCTTTGTCTTTTGCTCTATTTTTATCACATTAAAATACCTATATACCATTTCAAGTACAGAGGAACCCGTTTATGTTGACAATGAGTTTATGTTGGCTGCAGTGTTCGTAATAACGGCGTGATTTAATAATAGCGTTACTTAAAAATGGGCTGTCAGGGGAGGCAAAATTAGGCAGAGCCTCACCTTGCCACCAGGTGGCTTAACCATGAGATGTTCAAAAACAAAGTGATAAAATAAAATAAGTTATTTAATATTTAAAAGTTAAAAGGTTAAAGTTAAAGTACCAATGATTGTCACGCACATAATAGATGTAGCGAGAGTATTCTCTGCATTTGATCAATCACCCTTGATCACCCCCTGGGAGGTGAGGGGAGCAGTGCAGCAGCAGTGCCGCGCCCAGGAATTATCTATGGTGATTTAACCCCCAATTCCAACCCTTGATGCTGAGTGCCAAGCAGGGAGGAAATGGGTCCCATTTTTATAGTCTTTGGTATGACTCGGCCGGAATTTGAACTGACGGCCTACCGATCTCGGGGCGGAAACTCTAACCACTAGGCCACTCTTTTGGTCTATGCTTTCTATGTGGTTTTGGTGTGGTTCCTGTATATTTTGATAATTTTCATGGTCAAAATCCTTTCGGTCATGACCCACAGCTCATGACCATAGGTCGCCCGTCCAAAGGCAAAATCCAGTAACTAAATTTTGGTCAAAACTGAGATGATATTTTGGAGTTCCTAGGTGATATGCTTTACATTAGTGTATGCTATATTGTAATTTGTTCCGTAAGTAAGCTGTTACGCGCATGGCAGGACCTAGCAACTACCACATAACCGCGTAGATACAACAGAAAAACCTAGTATCTCAAGGGACCAATCGGAGATTCTTTGTCAGTCGCCTTATTGTCTTTAATGAGACATTTGCACGAATGGGGGCCAACGGTCAACCTGATTATGTGATATTATGGCACGAGAGGATATTTGGAAGATTGGCCCAGGACGTTGCAAGCACCTTCATTAAATGTACTGTTTTTGATTCTGCCCCTTGCATACTCTTTTGGGGAGATAACTGTGGAGGTCAATATAAAGACTGGACGCTGTACACGGCTCTTGCCCAATGTGCAAACGCAGAATGGGGCCCACCCGAGTTTGTAGTAAAATATCTGGAGAAAGGGCACACGTTCATGAGAGCAGATTCAATCCATGGCTCAATCGGCAAGAAAATGAAAGCTCAAGAAAACATCTATACGTTTGATGACTTTGTAGATCTTTGTAAGACAGCATCAAGACAGATTAGTTTTCCTTTGTTTTCTCAAAATCAGCTAGAAGTGAGTTACTAGGTTTTGCCTTTGGACGGGAGAAGTGAGGATGGGAACGTAGATTGACCGGTAAATTGAGAGCTTTGCCTTCCGGCTCAGCTCCTTCTTCACCACAACGGATCGATACAACGTCCGCATTACTGAAGACGCCGCACCGATCCGCCTGTCGATCTCACGATCCACTCTTCCCCCACTCGTGAACAAGACTCCTAGGTACTTGAACTCCTCCACTTGGGGCAGGGTCTCCTCCCCAACCCGGAGATGGCACTCCACCCTTTTCTGGGAGAGAACCATGGGCTCGGACTTGGAGGTGCTGATTCTTATTCCGGTCGCTTAACACTCTGCTGCGAACCGATCCGGTGAGAGCTGAATATCCCAGCCAGATGAAGCTATCAGGACCACATCATCTGCAAAAAGCAGAGACTTGATCCCATGGCCACCAAACCGGAACCCCTTAACACCTTGACTGCGCCTAGAAATTCGGTCCATAAAACTTATGAACAGAATCGGTGACAAAGGGCAGCCTTGGCGGAGTCCAACCCTCTCTGGAAATGTGTCCGACTTACTGCCGGGAATGCGGACCAAGCTCTGACACTGATGGTACAGGGAGCGGACCACAATAAGACAGTCCGATACCCCACACTCTCTGAGCACTCCCCACAGGACTTCCCGACAGACACGGTCGAATGCCTTCTCCAAGTCCACAAAGCACATTCAATCTACGGTATTTATTAAGCTAAAGTAAAACAATCGAGTGAAAAGATTCAAAAGAGCTGGCATCAGAGACGACAAACTGACGCTGCTAACGGCTAAAGCTAACAAGCACAGCTCCATGGACGTGACACGACACTAAAAACACACACACACACACTTTGCTCAAAGGCAGGGGTGTGAAAAGTCAAGGCCCGCGGGAATTATCTATGGCCCCCCCGGGATGATATTTGATTAGTATTAGAACCGGCCCACCGGCCACAGCCGCCTGCTGCTGTTTTGCACGCACCAATACTCCATCAATATTGGCGCTACAAATGTTCCAAATGGTTTCCCAAGGACCCCATCAAGTCATAAAAAATGGGGTCCCACAGTAAATGTTTGGGGTCCCACTTTTTTGTAACAATTTTGAAAACAAATGATAAATGTATGCATTATCCTGTTATATCTCACATTTTATATTGTGTTTTGGAAAAAGGTTGTCATAAACGATACTTAAGTCATTAAATAAAATAATAATGCTTCCGATATAATTTTCTATATTTTTATTGTAATATTTTCAGAATGTGTTTGTTCTATTTTTGGCCAAAGTACGACACAGAAAACAATCTGTAATTGTCTTTATTTTTTAGTTTTAATGCCATGATTTTATTAGTCAAACCCGTGTGTGCACAGATTTTCCTCCATGTGGCTTCTGAGCTAAAATTAGTTTGAAAAAATCTTTCAACTGCATTGATTGATTTATTGAAACTTTTATCAGTAGATTGCACATATTCCATACAATTGACCACTGAATGGTAACAACTTGTTTAACTCGGGGTCCACGTAAATCAATTCATGGTAATGGTAATTCATGCAAATACCAGATATTTGAATTTTTATTTTTTTCTAAGTAACCTATTCATTACTTTTCCTAGTAATACAATTACATTTATTTAAGAGTAATTCCATAAGTAATTCAATTACGTATTTGGTAAAGTAACAAGTAACTATAATTAATTGTTTTTTTAAAGTAACTTTCAGAACACTGGTCAGGCCTGTTTATGTCAACAACTCATCAAGAGCTCTTCCATTCTGTTTATTTTTACTACAAAGTGTTCGCTTAAATTGACGTCAACATGCATCGTCCACATAAAATGTTCGGGTTGTGTTCAAAAGTGTTAACTTCATCATTATCACTAAGCAGCAACATTAACTCTGTTCAGTGCAAAGTAAGCTTCAAAATAAAAGCAGGATTATCTCGTTGTACATGTTTGGATCGTCAGCCACAGGAAGATATAATGAAAAAGATAATCAAGCAAAAAAACAGCTTTGTTACATATATAACAAACTTTTAAAAAAACAGCAGAATGATATAGAAAAATATATTTGTGTGATGAAAATATACACATGTTTGAAATAAACTTAAAAAAAAAACATGTCACCAGTTAAAAGAAATCATACAATTGTTTCATGTTTTTGGGCAAAGTCATAAGTAAATTGTTTCGCTTATGTCAACAACCTCTTATGTCAGCGTGAATCAGTCAATCCTAAGGGTGTCAACATGAACGTCCATCCAACTATTTTCTACCCCTTTCGGGTGTTACTGATAATCAACAATTATTTTTCTTAATCCCAAACTCCTTTAAAAGCCTGTGAAAATACTGTTTAGATGTGGACTTTACTGCTAAGAATAATGATTCTTACCAATACCAATAATAACACCAATAATGATACTTTTTACTGGACATTCTTTGGGATCACCAAAAGGTTTGCTTTTAATTTTTTTTTTTAAACATGATTGTTTTTAGAGTAAAACACAGGACAAAAATATTGTTTTAATCAACAAACTTATTGGTAAAAAAAAAATGCAATGTATAATACAACAATATAATACAACATAACAATATCAAAAATATATATATATACATACAATTAATTACATTACATACAATCTACGAAAGTACAAACCTACCCTCAGTTTATAAATAATATAATAATACAGTGAGTATTCACAACAATATATACATATAATAACATATGCATAAAACAATATCAACACTATACCATTACAGATATTAGTAAAAATAAACAGAAGATAACTAAAACGTATATATTTACTTATTACTCCTATATCAGTGCGATACTGATATTAGTCTTAAAATCTATATTAACGATATTTGTATTGATTCCCTTACCTACGGTTTTGCTACTTCTGTTTTTTTATATTAAAATGCTCCTGCTTATAGTTGCATCACAGCTGCGGTGTTATTGTACTATTTTTTTTACATAATAAATAGAGCAAATATCCATACAATATGTGTAAATACACTCAAGAAATATATACAGTATTTATAAGAATATTTACTCATTAAATGCATACATATTATAAACATATACTCATCAAATAAAAAATAATTAAAATCAATTAAATTAATGTGTTTTGGTGTCTTTTAGTGTTTTTTGCAGGGGTTTTTTTTCAGACATGAAAAAAAAACTTCTTTAAGTACACATTTGTTGCATCTGTGCTACTTTTCAATTGCACACTAAGTGTTAGTAAATTCCACGCAACACGCCCACTAATAGTATGTGCTATTTTCTAGAATGCACACACCGTGTGGTGTTTGAACCTTAGGCCCACAGTGTACGTATGATAATCTCTGCAAAGCTCCTGTTAACATGACTGCTAACAATGCAGATACTTGATTTAGGTGTTGAGCCACTCCTGGTCTAAAAATAGATGTGTTGATTTGTGCACGTGAAGCAGAACACTGCCACCTCACGTGTTGAGTTCCCCTCTTCACTTTTTCTTGTGGTCGTATTAAATTGTTCTTGTTTTTATTTTATTTTTTTCTTGCAAGACAGAAAGGACGGAAGTGCATCACCATTTAGACTCTGTTCTCTGTTGGCATCCATACATCAACACAGTAAAAATAGAGTCAGCCATGCTGGGAGATTAGTCAAAATAAACATCAGTGGAGCCAAATGTGTCATTTGCTACTGTTACCGTGGCAACAGAGTGTGCATGTAACAAGCAGCGTGCTGGCAAAGTTAGATTTTTATTAACCACCATTATTTGAGCTTGTGTCGTCATTTGCTTTCCAGCAGTGTTAGCTATTGGTTACAAAAACATGGGGGTTGCAAATCTTTTTTGGGAGGTGGGGGAGTTAAAGACCTTTTTATATCACTAAAGGTGTTTTTGGTAGTAAATCGTTTTTGGGGGTGTTGAAAATAGTTTTTTTATATTACATATGTATTCTAACTTTTGTTAAAAGTGTGGAATGACAACGACATCTCGGTGAATTGTGTGTGTGAGGTGTAGACAATGACAGACATTTATTTACTTTCTTTTATTGGGCAATATTCACCTTTTAAAATAGTGCAAATACGGTATCAAACAGTGAAAGACTACTTTCTTCATCTATATAGACACAATCTAACATGCGATGAGGTCGCGACTTGTCCAGGGTGTACTCCGCCTTCCGCCCGATTGTAGCTGAGATAGGTGCCAGCGCCCCCCGCGACCCCAAAAGGGAATAAGCGTTAGAAAATGGAGGGATGGATGGTTGCAAATCTTTTTTTGTAGTTACAAATCAGATTTTTTGGTTACACTTGTTGGTAACAAATAGGTATTTTGGAAAAAAAATCTTTTTTTGGTTCCAAACCATTGTTTTTGTTTTGTTTTTACTACAAAAGTCCTTTTGCTGGTTACAACTCTTTTTTTGTTACAAATGGTGTTTTTGTTGACCCAAAAAACACCTATGTTGTTGCAAATCTTTTTTTGGGGTTAAAGATCTTTTAATTACAAATCAGTTTTATGGTTGCAAATCTTTTTTTTTTTTTTTGGTGAAAAATATTTTTTCTATTACAAATCTTTTTATTTTGTTGTACATCGATTTATGTTGTTGTTACAAATTAGATTTATTCAGGAGAAGGCTGTATTTTAATCACAATTAGGGCTTTTTTGGTGGCCAAATTATTATGTTTTTGTTACACATAAGGTTTTTTTTTGGTTAAAATAATTTTTTTCGTCACAGTTTTTTTCGTTAGTTCCAAATGGTGTTTTTTGGTTAAAACATAAATACTTTTTGGGGTGAGAAACTGTTTTTGTTTTTTTCGTTAAAAATCTTATTTTTGATTTGTCACAAATAGTTTTTTGGTTAAAAAAAAAAAGTTTTTCGTTTGCAAATTGTTTTGTTGGTTGAACATTTTTTTATTTTTGGAAATCCTGTTTTTTTACAAGTCGGGTTTTTTTTTTTTAATGAATTGAAAATATTTTTTTGTTTCCAAATTTTTTTATTTTTATTATTGCAAATCATTTTTTTGTTTACAAATGCTTTCACATTAATTGAAAAAGTAAACAAAAATACAATGAATGGAAAAAACATATGTTAGACTCTATTTTTGAGGAAAATGTTTTACTATAATATAAACTTAATTATTATTGTCATTCTAAAAATACAGCCATACATGTTTTCTTGCTTGAAGCGATGTTAATTTAACAATTATCTGTATGGGCTGTATATGCCAGGAGCTGGCCCTGCTGGCTCATACCTGAGTCTGAATCAGTGCGCTCAAATCAGCCAAAGTTATCTTCCTTTAGGTGTTGAGTGGTTTTAGGCACAGTATGTTGTTTTAAAGGCCTACTGAAATGAGATTTTCTTGTTTAAACGGGGATAGCAGGTGCATTTTATGTGTCATACTTGATCATTTCGCGATATTGCCTTATGTTTGCTGAAAGGATTTAGTAGAAAACATTGACGATAAAGTTTGCAACTTTTGGTCGCTAATAAAAAAGCCTTGCCTTTCTAGGAAGTAGCAGACAATGTGGGCGTGATATCACGGGTTGTAGGGCTCCTCACATCCTCACATTGTTTATAATGTGAGCCTCCAGCAGCGAGAACTATTCGGACCGAGAAAGCGACAATTTCCCCATTAATTTGAGCGAGGATGAAAGATTCGTGGATGAGGAAATTTAGAGTGAAGGACTAGAAAAAAAGTTTGAAAAAAATTAAACCGTCCGTATTGGCATGTGTTGCAATGTTAATATTTCATCATTGATATATAAACTATCAGACTGCGTGGTCGGTAGTAGTGGGTTTCAGTAGGCCTTTAATATGAGTATGTCCTAAAAAAAAAACTTTTATAATGATTTTAATATAAAGATAACTTTTTCCTGTCAGCATTGTCAGAATTTTGCTGAACTGCATGGATTCCTGAAACTTTTGTCATGCGCACTTCTCTTCTTGTTGAAGGAGCCCTACCTGAGGTCCGTGTGTGACTGTTGCAGTTATCGTTTGGACCCCGACACACCTGTTCGCTTCCTCAACCTGCAGTGTGACAGCGGTGACAGCGAGCCGGTGGTCCTTCCCGTCATACGCAGCTGTGAGTGCACCAGCTGCCAAGGTGAGGAGAAGTCATTTGAATATCCATATATCACATTACATTGCTGCAGTCGGAGCACAGATTTAAAATAACAGCTTGTGGAAACAAGACTTGCAATGGAAACCTCCAAGCAACACATGCGAATGACAGATTTGTATTTCACCATCAAAACTTTTCATCTTGCCTCGGGTGGTTTCTTTTTTTACTGTACAACTTTGCATGTGTACAGTATTTTCTATTTAAAATATGACATTTTATCACAAAATTATTCCGAGGCCCTTTCTGCTCCGTGACTGATGAGAGTTGACATTGATGAAACCCTCCGTGGCGCCATGTCCTAGCATTGGGCTTCTAAACTAAATTAATTTTAAAAAATATAATACCTTTAAGGAACAGTTGCAAATGTACAAACCCTGTTACCATATGAGTTGGGAGATTGTGTTGGATGTAAATATAAACGGAATACAATGATTTGCAAATCATTTTCAACCCATATTCAGTTGAATATGCTACAAGGACAACATATTTGATGTTCAAACTGATAAACATCTTTTTTTTGCAAATAATCATTAACTTTAGAATTTGATGTCAGCAACACGTGACAAAGAAGTTGAGAAAGGTGGCAATAAATACTGATAAAGTTGAGGAATGCTCATCAAACACTTATATGGAGCATCCCACAGGTGTGCAGGCTAATTGGGAACAGGTGGGTGCCATGATTGGGTATAAAAGCAGCTTTCATTAAATGTTAAGTAATTCACAATCAAGGATGGGGCGAGTGTCACCACTTTGTAAGCAAATTGTCGAACAGTTTTAGACCAACGTTTCTCAACGAGCTATTGCAAGGAATTTAGGGATTTTACCATCTACGGTCCGTAAAATCATCAAAAAGTTCTGAGAATCTGGAGAAATCACTGCACGTAAGCGATGATATTACGGACCTTTGATCCCTCAGGCGATACTGCATCAAAAACCAACATCAGTGTGTAAAGAATATCACCACATTGGCTCATGAACACTTCATAAAACCACTATCAGTAACTATAGTTGGTTGCTACATCTGTAAGTGCAAGTTAAAACTCTAGAATGCAAAGCCAAACCCATTTATCAACAATATCCTGAAACACCGCCGGCTTGGCTGGGCCCGAGTTCACCTAAGATGGACTGATGCAAAGTGGAAAGGTGTTCTGTGGTCTAACGAGTCCATATTTCAAATTATATTTGGAAACAGAGGACGTGGTGTCCTCCAGAACAAAGAGGAAAATAACCATTCAGATTGTTATAAGCGCAAAGTTGAAAAGCCAGCATCTGTGATGGTAAGGGGGTGTATTAGTGCCCAAGGCATGGGTAACTTACACATCTGTGAAGGCACCATTAATGCTGAATGGTCCATATAGGTTTTGGAGCAACATATGTTGTCATCCATGCGACGTTATCATGGACGCCCCTGCTTATTTCAGCAAGACAAGTGTTGCAACATTGTGGCTTCGTAAAAAAAGAGTGTGGGTATTTTCCTGGCCCGCCTGCAGTCCAGACCTGTCTCCCATCGAAAATGTGTGGCGCATTATGAAGCGTAAAGTACAACAGCGTAGACCCCGGACTGTTGAACGACTGAAGCTCTACATAAAACAAGAATGGGAAAGAATTTCACTTTCAAAGCTTCAACAATTAGTTTCCTCAGTTCCCAAATGTTTATTGAGCGTTGTTAAAAGAAAAGGTGATGTAACACAGTGGTAAACATGCCCTTTCCCAACTACTTTGGCACGTGTTGCAGTCATGAAATTCAGAGTTAATTATTATTTGCAAAAAAAATAAAGTTTATGAGTTTGAACACCAAATATGTTGTCTTTGTGGCATAATAAACTGAGTATGGGTTGAAAAGGATTTGAAAATCATTGTATTCCGTTTATATTTACATCTAACACAATTTCCCAACTCATATGGAAACAGGGTTTGTATGTTACAGTCATGTTAAATTTGTTTTTTGGCCTAAAACAATTTTTTTTTTGGAACAATTGTTTTCCAATTCATTTGTTTTAGTGAAAAACATGCATTAACTTACAAACCCCAAAACCAGTTGGTATATAAAAACAGAATACAATGATTTGCTAATCCTTTTAAGCCTATATTCAATTAAATATACTGCAAAGACAAGATACTCAACGTTCGAACTGTAAACTTTATTTTTGGCAAACATTAGTTCATTTGAAATTGGATGCCTGCAACATCTGCGATGAGATTGCGACTTGTCCAGGGTGTACGCCGCCTTCTGCCCGATTGTAGCTGAGATAGGCACCATGCCCCCCGCGACCCCAAAGGGAAAAAGCGGTAGAAAAATAGATGGATGGATGGATGCCTGCAACATGTTTCAAAAAAGCTGGCACAAGTGGCAAAAAAGACTTGAGAAAGTTGAGGAATGCTCATCAAACACGTATTTGGAACATCCCACGGGTGAACAGGCTAATTGGGAACAGGTGGGTGCCATGATTGGGAATAAAAGTAGCTTCCATGAAAGACTCAGTCATTCACAAACAAGGATGGGGTGAAGGTCACCACTTTGTCAACAAATGCATGAGCAAATGATCGAACAGTTTAAGAACAACATTTCTCAACGAGCAATTGCAAGGAATTTAGGGATTTCACCATCTAAGGTCTGTAATATCATCAAAATGTTTAGACAATCTGGAGAAATCACTGCATGTAACATTAAATGCCCATGAACTTCGCTACAACTGTAAGTGCAAGTTAAAATTATACTATGCAAAGCGAAAGCCATTTATCAACAACACCCAGAAACGCCGCCGGTTTCGCTGGGCCGAGCTCATCTAAGATGGACTGATGCAAATGGTTCTGTGGTCTAACGAGTCCAAATTTCAAATTGTTTTTGGAAATTGTGGACATTGTATCCTCTGGACCAAAGAGGAAAAAAAACATCCAGATTGTTATAAGCGCAAAGTTCCAAAGCCAGCATCTCTGATGGTATGGGATGGTACTAGTGCCCAAGGCATGGGTAACTTACACATCTGTAAAGACACTATTAATGCTGAAAAGTACATACAGGTTTTGAAGCAACATATGTTGCCATCCACGCCACGTTATCATGGACGCCCCTGCTTATTTCAGCAAGACAATGCCAAGCCATGTGTTACAACAGCGTGGCTTCATACTAAAAGAATGCAGGTACTAGACTGGCCTGCCTGTAGTCCAGACTTGTCTCCCATTGAAAATGTGTGGCGCATTATGAAGCATAAAATACCACAGTAGAGACCCCGGACTGTTGAACAAGATCAAGCAAGAATGGGAAAGAATTCCACCTGAAAGCTTCACAAATTGGTTTCCTCAGTTCCCAAACGTTTACTGAGTGTTGTTAAAAGGAAATGCCATGTAACACAGTGGTAAAAATGCCCCTGTGCCATCTTTTTCGCAATGTGTTGCCGCCATTAAATTTTAAGTTAACAATAATTGGCACAAAAAAATGTCTCTCAGTTCAACTATCTTGTCTTTGCAGTTCATTCAATTGAATATAAGTTGGGAAAAGATGCAAAAATCATTGTATTCTGTTTGTATTTACAAATTACACAAGATGCCAACTTCCCTGGTTTTGGAGTTTGTAAATTCAATTCAAAAGTATAAAGTAAATTTCACATAAATAAATAAAAAAACTGTGGGGAAAAAAGTACAAACTGCGAATTTATCCCTGCTTGTGTTTATGCATGTAAGATTTTGAACAGCTGAAAGGTTTTGTCCACTGTTAACTGTCCCACATGTTGTAATAAGGTTAAAGATGAAAGATTTAATCCAACCTTAGATTAATGAATACATGAATATAATAGTTCCAAATACTCCCATACAGTATAGATTTCTATAAATATGATAACCAGAGCAGTTCTACTTGACACTGTTGATGACTGGCACTCTTCCATTCACACTCTTCTACCATAACGACACGCAGCCTCACTGAAACGTGTTTCCCGAGCCGCCATCAATAATTCAATCACAGATCCCGCCTCTGATGGCGTTAGCTAATTGGATGTAGCCGCCGTAGGACGACGCCCAGTATCCCTCGGCTCAAATTCCCTTCACAGCGCTACAATCCCATGGACACCATGTCTGACGGATTTGGTCACTATGGCGATCAGTCTTTGACACACACACACACACACACCAGCTGCCATGCTTGATACAGTATGTGTGAGTGCTGCTTCTCATGCAGATGACTCACACTCATCCTTCTTTTGGGTCCATATTTCAATGTTTGGACACACCTTTTCATTTCAATGCGTTTTCTTTATTTTCATGAGTGTTTACATTGTAGATTGTCACTGAAGGCATCAACACTCTGACACCTGTGAAGTGAAAACCCTTGAAGCTCATCGAGAGAATGCCAAGAGTGTGCAAAACACTAATCAGAGCAAAGGGTGGCTATTTTGAAGAAACTAGAATATAAAACATGTTTTTAGTTATATTACCTTTTTAACTCCACGTGTTTATTTATAGTTTTGATGCCTTCAGTGACAATCTACAATGTATGTATGTATTTATTTTGGGGGGGGGGGGGGGGGGGGTAATTCCACTGAATAAGTAGCATTTACTCTCCAAAATGTTGTTTTTTTTAAATTAAAAAACACATGTTGACTACTTAAAATATGCATCTAAAGCAAACATTATTTTATTTGTACAAACCCTGTTTCCATTTGAGTTGGGAAATTGTGTTTGATGTAAATATAAACGGAATACAATGATTTGCAAATCATTTTCAACCCATATTCAATTGAATGCACTACAAAGACAACATATTTGATGTTCAAACTCATAATCTTTTTTTTTTTTTATATATATAATAATTAACTTAGAATTTCATGGCTGCAACACGTGCCAAAGTAGTTGGGAAAGGGCATGTTCACCACTGTGTTACATCACCTTTTCTTTTAACACTCAATAAACATTTGGGAACTGAGGAAACTAATTGTTGAAACTTTAAAGGTGGAATTGTTTCTCTTTCTTGTTTTATGTAGAGCTTCAGTCGTTCAACAGTCGTTTTTATGCTTCATAATGCGCCACACATTTTCGATGGGAGACATGTCTGGACTGCAGGCGGGCCAGGAAAGTACCCACACTCTTTAACTACAAAACCACGCTGTTGTAACACGTGGCTTGGCATTTTTTTGCTGAAATAAGCCGGAGCGTTCATGATAACGTTGCTTGGATGACAACACATGTTGCTCCAAAACCTGTATGGACCATTCAGCATTAATGGTGCCTTCACAGATGTGTAAGTTACCCATGCCTTGGGCACTAATACACCCCCATACCATCACAGATGCTGGCTTTTGAACCTTGCGCCTATAACAATCCAGATGGTTATTTTCCTCTTTGTTCCAGAGGACACCACGTCCATAGTTTCCAAATATAATTTGAAATGTGGACTTGTCAGACCACAGAACACTTTTCCACTTTGCATCAGTCCACCTTAGATGATCTTGGGCTCAGCGAAGCCAGCGGCGTTCCTTGGTGTTGTTGATAAATGGGTTTTGCTTTGCATAGCAGAGTTTTAACTTGCACTTAAAGATGTAGCAACCAACTCTAGTTACTGACAGTGGTTTTATGAAGTGTTCCTGAGCTCATGTGGTGATAACCTTTACACAATGGCGGTTTTTGATGCAGTACCGCCTGAGGGATCAAAGGTCCGTAATATCATCGCTTACGTGCAGTGATTTCTCCAGATTCTCTGAACCTTTGATGATTTTACGGACCGTAGATGGTAAAATCCCTAAATTCCTTCCAATAGCTCGTTGAGAAATGTTGTTCTAAAACTGTTCGACAATTCGCTTACAAATTGGGGACCCTCGCCCCATCCTTGTTTGTGAATTACTTAGCATTTCATGAAAGCTGCTTTTATATCATGGCGCTATCTTTTCCAAAAGTTTGACAACAGTGAAGTGAATTTTGAAGTTAATTATTTTTACAGCATTTAGCGCTTTTCTCTAGTGACTCAAAGTGCTTTACATAGTGAAACCCAATATCTAAGTTGCATTTGAACCAGTGTGGGTGGCACTGAGAGCAGGTCGGTAAAGCATCTTGCTTAAGCACATAACGTCTGTAACTAGGATGGCAGAAGCGGGGATCGAACCTGGAGCCCTAAAGTTGCTGGCACGGCCACTCTACCAACTGAGCGTTTGCGCCACATGGAAGGACACAACAGCTGCTGCTGTGTCCTCCCATTTACCGGTAGTGTTTGGGTTTTTTTCAGTCATCCACAGCCTTTTTACGCAAATGGATTCTTAATTCATCACTCAAAGCAACGCATGTAAATTGTAAACTATAACTAAAACAATTAATACTGGCTGAACCGTCCCATGTGAGATGTCTGCCGGAGAGTTTTCATGCATATTTGTACGTGCTATCGTAATGGAATGACACTAGCGCTGTTAGCATTAGCTAATATGCTAACACCTATACAAGTGTCTATATTAGTATTATTAACTTACAATACCTTTCTATTTGTATTGTTTCAGTTTCACAAATTCCTCAGTAAACTCACCAAAATGTCACTGTGACTTATTGAGTCTGTTTAGCTGATTGGAGAGTAGACGTAGACTTAGACTTTCTTTATTGTCGTTCCAATTTCAACTTTACAGTACAGATAAGAACGACATTTAGTTGCATTAGCTCATTGTAGTGCAGGATAAAAGAGAAAAATAATGTGCAGAGTGTTTGCACTTACAAAAGAAGGTGCAGATATAAATAGATTCACTGTACAGATAAATATATTTTTCTTTTGCATATGCATCCACGCTTACGGATGTACAGTACAGGCCAAACGTTTGGACACACCTTCTCATTCAATGCATTTCCTTTAATTTCATGACTATTTACATTGTATATTGTCACTGAAAGCATCAAAACTATGAATGAACACATGTGGACTTACAGTGGGGCAAAAAAGTATTTAGTCAGCCACCGATTGTGCAATTTCTCCCACTTAAAATAATGACAGAGGTCTGTAATTTTCATCATAGGTACACTTTAACTGTGAGAGACAGAATGTGAAAAAAAAATCCAGGAATTCACATTGTAGGAATCTTAAAGAATTTATTTGTAAATTATGGTGGAAAATAAGTATTTGGTCAACCATTCAAAGCTCTCACTGATGGAAGGAGGTTTTGGCTCAAAATCTCACGATACATGGCCCCATTCATTCTTTCCTTAACACGGATCAATCGTCCTGTCCCCTTAGCAGAAAAACAGCCCCAAAGCATGATGTTCCCACCCCCATGCTTCACAGTAGGTATGGTGTTCTTGGGATGCAACTCAGTGTTATTCTTCCTCCAAACATGAGGAGTTTATAGCCACCCTTTGCTCTGATAAGTGCTTTGCACACTCTTGGCATTCACTCGATGAGCTTCAATCACACCTGTGAAGTGAAACTTGAAGCTCATCGAGAGAATGCCAAGAGTGTGCCAAAAAGTATTCAGAGCAAAGGGTGACTAGAATATAGAAACTAGAATATAAAACATGTTTTCAGTTATTTGTTAGGTACATAACTCCACACGTTCTTTCATAATTTTGATGCTTTCAGGGACAATCTGCAATGTAAACAGTAGGGCTGCGAATCTTTGGGTGTCCCACGATTCGATTCAATATCGATTCTTGGGGTCGCGATTCGATTATACATAGATTTTTTTTCGATTCAACTCGATTCTCAATTAAAAAACGATATTTTTCCGATTCAAAACGATTCTGTATTCATTCAATAGATAGAATTCCAGCAGGATCTACCCCAGTCTGCTGACATGCTAGCAGAGTAGTATATTTTTGTAAAAAGCTTTTATAATTTTAAAGGACAATGTTTTATCAACTGATTGCAATAATGTAAATTTGTTTTAAATATGAACCAAAATATGACGTATTTTATCTTTGTGAAAACATTGGACACAGTGTGTTGGCAAGATTATGAGATGCGATGCAAGTGTAAGCCACCGTGACACTATTGTTCTTCTTTTTTAATTCTTATAAATGTCTAATGATAATGTCAATGAGGGATTTTTAATCAGTGCTATGCTGAAATTATAACTAATATTGATACTGTTGTTGATAATATTCATTTTTGTTTCACTACTTTTGGTTTGTTCTGTGTCGTGTTTGTCTCCTCTCAATTGCTCTGTTTATTGCAGTTCTGAGTAATGCTGGGTCAGGTTTGGTTTTGGAATTGGATTGCATTGTTATGGTATTGCTGGGTAGTGGTTTGTTGGATTGATAAAAAAAAATAAAAAATAAATGAGAATTAAATTAAATTAAATGAGAATCGATTCTGAATCGCACAACGTGAGAATCGCGATTCGTATTCGAATCGATTTTTTCCCATACCCTTAGTACATAGTGATGAAAATAAGGAAATTGTGTGTCCAAACTTTTTGGCCTGTACTGTATGTTATTTTTTCTTTATGTTCTCGCGAGTTAAGGTTTTTTGGGGGAATTGAGGGGATTATTTTGATGCGTTCAAGAGTCTATTGGCCAGAGGGAAGAAGCTGTTATAGAACCTGGAGGCTCAGCTATGTCTTCTGTTTTGTATGATCAGTCGTTTTACTCCCGTGCTACAAACACCGTTTGGAAACAATTAAAGTATATAAATAAACACCTACAAAATATTTCTGTGTAAACAACTAATTTTCCACGGTATATGTCTGCAGCTTATAGTCTGGTGCTGCAAATACAAACCCCTTTTCCATATGAGTTGGGAAATTGTGTTGGATGTAAATAAAAACGAAAATAAAAAATACAAATCATTTTCAACCCGTATTGATGTGAATATGCTACAAAGACAACATATTTGATGTTCAAACTAATAAACTTCTTTTTTTTGCAAATAATCATTAACTTTAGAATTTGATGCCAGCAACACGAGACAAAGAAGTTGGGAAAGGTGGCAAACACTTATTTGGAACATCCCACAGGTGTGCAGGCTAATTGGAAACAGGTGGGTGCCATGATTGGGTATAAAAACAGCTTCCCAAAAAATGCTCAGTCTTTCACAAGAAAGGATGGGGCGAGGTACACCCCTTTGTCCACAACTGCATGAGCAAATAGTCAAAAAGTTTAAGAACAACGTTTCTCAAAGTGCAGTTGCAAGACATTTGGGGATTTCAAAATCTACGGTCCATAATATCATCAGATGGTTCAGAGAATCTGGAGAAATCACTCCATGTAAGCGACATGTCTGGAAACCAACATTGAATGACCGTGACCTTCGATCCCTTAGACGGCACTGTATCAAAAACCGACATCAATCTCTAAAGGATATAACCACATGGGCTCAAGAACACTTCAGAAAACCACTGTCACTAAATACAGTTGGTCGCTACATCTGTAAGTGCAAGTTAAAGCTTTACTATGCAAAGCGAACGCCATTTATCAACAACATCCAGAAATGCCCACCAGCTTCTCTGGGCCCAAGATGGACTGATGCAAAGTGCAAAAGTATTCTGTGGTTTGACGAGTCCACATTTCAAATTGTTTTTGGAAATATTCGACATTGTGTCATTCGGACCAAAGGGGAAGCGAACCATCTAGACTGTTATCGACGCAAAGTTCAAAAGCCAGCATCTGTGATGGTATGGGGTTGCATTAGTGCCCAAGGCATGGGTAACTTACGCATCTGTGAAGGCACCATTAATGCTTAAAGGTACATACAGCTTTTGGAACAACAGATGCTGCCATCTAAGCGCCGTCTTTTTCATGGACGCCCCTGCTTATTCCAGCAAGACAATGCCAAGCCACATTCAGCACGTGTTACAACAGCGTGGCTTCGTTAAAAAAAAAGAGTGCGGGCACTTTCCTGGCCCGCCTGCAGTCCAGACCTGTCTCCCATAAAAAAATGTGTGGCACATTTTGAAGTGTGAAATACGACAGCGGAGCCCCCTGACTGTTGAACGAATGAAGCTCTACATAAAACAAGAATGGGAAAGAATTCCACTTTCAAAGCTTCAACAATTAGTTTCCTCAGTTCCCAGACGTTTATTGAGTGTTGTTAAAAGAAAAAGTGATATAACACAGTGGTGAACATGCCCTTTCCCAACTACTTTGGCACGTGTTTAGCCATGAAATTCTAAGTTAATTATTATTTGAGTTTGAACATCAAATATCTTGTCGTTGTAGCATATTCAATTGAATAAGGGTTGAAAATGATTTGCAAATCATTGTATTCCGTTTAACTGGACACACTGGTGACGGTGGCAGAGAAGAGGACTGTTGACAAACTAGTGAGCATCCTGGATGATGTCAGTCACCCTCTGCATAGCGTTATCAGTAGCTAGAGGAGCCTGTTCAGTGCTAGACTGCTTCATCCCAAGTGCAGGACTAATAGACTCAAAAACTCCTTTGTCCCACACGCCATTAGATTGTACAACTCCTCTCTGGGGCGGGGGGCGGGGGGTACTAGGATGACAGGGGATGCAAAACAATAACAGTGCAATACGTTTTCATAACATGGTCACTACTGCCTACATTGTCTTGTAATATTCTTATTTTACTGTTATATTGTTATTCCCATTGTTGCTTTTTAGTTTTTATTCTTATTGTAATATTTCTCTATTTTGTTTCCATTTAAACCCCCATTATTTACTTTTTATTTTTATTTAAATTGATCTCAACTCTGTACACTGCTGCTGGAATTTTAATTTTCCTAAAGGAACTCTCCTGAAGGAATCAATAAAGTACTATCTATCTATCTATCTATCTATCTATCTATCTATCTATCTATCTATCTATCTATCTATCTATCTATCTATATTTACATCTAACACAATTTTCCAACTCATATGGAAATGGGTTTTGTAAATGGAAAACATTTTTCCGTTACAAATGTACTGGGTGTGCTGTTAATACGATACATATTGAATATTGCATAGACACACAACAAAAAAGACAAATGGCATCAAATAGAAATATATGTAGTGTTTAACGTGTAGTTTGTGTTCTACATTTTAATTCCTGGGGACATTAATGGCTGTGATTTCTGTGGAATGTTCTGTGAAAAACCCCTCACTTACTGTACATACAACACACATCCAAGATGGTGACCATCACTGCGTTCTATGCATTTTTGATGTAATATTTGACAGTCGACTGCATTTGTGCCACTTTTACACCCATGTGTGCTTCAAATGTGAAGTTTAAGTGTGCCAGTTAAAACTCATGCTTTGTTTTCCTCCTTCTCCCTCACAGGAGGCGACCTGTCCAGGCGATGAGCATAAGTATTATTTTTATGATGTTATTCATTCACTTAGATGTATTGACAAAAAAACAAAAGATTACGGTCAGACTACTTGTTCAAAAGCACACTTCAAACCAAACCTTTTTACTATCATGTAAATCCATTCATAACTTCTCAACCTTTCTTCTTTTCTTTTATATCACATTAAAGGAGCTTTCATCTCTGATCTAAATACAGTAGAACCCGCTTATGTCGACAGCACGTTTGTACAGTGGGGCAAAAAAGTATTTAGTCAGCCACCGATTGTGCAAGTTCTCCCACTTAAAATGATGACAGAGTTCTGTAATTTTCATCATAGGTACACTTCAACTGTGAGAGACATAATGTGAAAAAAAAATCCAGGAATTCACATTGTAGGAATTGTAAAGAATTTATTTGTAAATTATGGTGGAAAATAAGTATTTGGTCAACCATTCAAAGCTCTCACTGATGGAAGGTTTTGGCGCAAAATCTCACGATACATGGCACCATTCATTCTTTCCTTAACACAGATCAATCGTCCTGTCCCCTTAGCAGAAAAACAGCCCCAAAGCAGGATGTTCCCACCCCCATGCTTCACAGTAGGTATGGTGTTCTTGGGATGCAACTCAGTATTCTTCTTCCTCCAAACACGACGAGTTGAGTTTATACCAAAAAGTTATATTTTGGTTTCATCTGACCACATGACATTCTCCCAATCCTCTGCTGTATCATCCATTTATCCATATTAAGACAAATATGCACACAAAGAGGAAAATCATGTCAACACAAAAAAATATTCTACAATCTCAATATATCATAGCGTAAGATAATGTGCAGAAATGACTAGTTAGGTCAGTTTGTGGTTATGTCCACAGCCACTTAAATCCAGTCTGAGAAGCGTCGACACAAACGGTGTCCGCTGTACTTCTTCTTGTTCTTTGTTCTGTACAGACTTTTTCCCACTCCTTTTTTTGTACGGAAGACCTTATGATCTGTTCTGAATATGACTTTACTCCATATTTGGAGTAAACTCAATTTACTCCAAATCATGTGCAAATAACTATGTGTGATTACTCGTCAAGACAAAAATAAACCCTGGTATGCAAAATCAACTTATTTTGTGTGTATTTTCTTGTCTGAAAGAGTTTCACAGAAGAGAAGTATATAAACAATATTGTATACTGTATGTACATATAAAGTACATAAACATATCTTATGAAGTTTCGAGGTAAACAACATTGTTGTACATGTACAACTAGTGGTGTGCCAAAGAATCACCTAATTAAATATTGAAACACAGTGTTACTGTTCAAACTTTTTATTTGTTAATTGAATTTAATTATTTTTATATAGCACTTTACTATAGTGACTCAAAGCACTTTACATTGTGGAACCCAATATCTAAGTTACATTTTTAAACCAGTGTATTGCCCCAGGCAGTGACTATGTTGGCAAAAGCAGGGATCGAGCCATGAACCCTCAAGTTGCTGGCACGGCCACTTACCAACCGAGCTATACCGCCTCTGTAAACTGTGAGTAATGTTACAGTGAACAAAAGTATTAAATATACTTTCTGAATAAAACGTATGCCTTGTTTTTATTGAAAATTGAGGCTTACTTGTGACGCTTGGTGGGCATCGGGGTGTGGATTGCGTTCTCTCGTTGGTGCAGTCGGAATGGAACACAGCGTGAAGGTAAGAATGATGATTTATTATTATACTAAAGAACAAACTAAGAACAAAAACACTTGCACGAAGGCACTAACAAACAAAACCAACAGAACTAGCATGAGTTAGAAGAAACAAAAGACGCTAGCATGTGAGCTAGGGAAACAAACAAACAAAATAGCATGGAAGCTAATCGAGTACCAAGGGTATTTACCACAATGCGGGATAGCGACGTCACCTGTTGCATGGAAGGCAAACTACACTGCGAGGACGAAGGAACAAAAAGGGCAGGTTTAAGTAGGGACAGAAAATTAGGAGGCAGGTGCGCGACGACAAACAAGAGACAGGTGACACTAAATGTGTAACTAGGCAACAGAAACAAAACAGGAAGTGCCACCAGAAACTAAGGACGTCAAATACTAAACAGGGTGATAATAAAACAGAACAAAACCAGAACATGCCATGATCCAAGTAGTGGATCATTGCATAAGCCCCCCCTCAAGGGACAGATCCCAGATGTCCCAAAAATTACACAGAACCCCCCCGCCAGCCTCCCACAACAAGACAGTCCAAAAGTGAAGGGAGGGCGGAGGGAGGACATGGTGGAGGGTCGCCAGGTCCTGTGTCCCTGAATCCACCGGGGTCAGGTGGCAGCGGTGTTCCTCGACCTCGTAGAGACCACATCCGTGGCCGACGTAAAGGTGGGCGCTTCGGCGCCGTCGTCACGGCAGGCTTGGAAGCTGCAGACGAAGAAGCTGGCGCTGGAGCTGGAGATGAAGCTGGCGCTGTAGCAGCAGACGAAGCTGGTGCGGGTGCTGCAGCCGAAGCAGGCACGAGTGCAGCAGACAAAGCCAGCGCTGACGCAGGAGATGAAGTCGGCGCTGTAGGAGCAGACGAAGCCGGCACTGGAACTTGGAGCATCAGCCGAGGAGCAGGAACTGGTGCCAGCCGGGGTGCAGGCACCGGTACCAGCCGGGGTGCAGGCACCGGTACCAGCCGGGGTGCAGGCACTGGTATTAGCCGAGGAGCAGGCACTGGTGCCAGCCGAGGAGCAGGCACTGGTGCTGACACCAGCCGAGGAACAGGCACTGGTGCTGACACCAGCCGAGGTGCAGGCACTGGTGCCAGCCGAGGAGCAGGCACTGGTGCCAGCCGAGGAGCAGGTACTGGAGTGGAATCCAGCATTGTGTCAGGTGCTAGAGTGTGATCCAGCACAGAGTCCGTGCTGGAGTGGGATCCAGCAAAAAGTCAGGTGCTGGAGTGGGATCCAGGCCTGGACTAGGACTCGGACTTGGACTAAGACTAGGACTAAGACTTGGACTAAGACTAGGATTAGGACTAAGACTATGACTCAGACTCGGAGTCAGACTAGTAGTCGGACTAAGACTGTGACTTGGACTCGGAGTCGGACTAGGAGTCGGACTGGGACTATGACTAGGACTGAGACTAGAAATATGGCTTGGACTTTGACTAGGGCTAGGACCAGGACTCGGACCATGACTATGGCTAGGACTGTGACTGTGATTAGGGCTACGACTCGGGCTAGGACTTGGGTTAGGCCTCGGACCACGAGTCAGACCACGAGTCGGACTAGGACTAGGGCTTGGACTAAGGCTAGGGCTAAGGCTAGGACTAGGGCTAAGGCTAGGGTTTGGACTAGGGCTAGGGCTAACTACAGGTGCAGCTAGCCGTGGTGCTGGTGGAGGCGGCCTAGGAGGTGGTAGCGGTTTAGCCGGCCGGAATACCGATGGAATAGGACGCGCAGGAGGCTGCGGTCTGGCGGGACGAAAGACCGGTGGAGGAGGTCTTGTTGGAGGTTGAGGCTTGGAGGTTAAGGTAGCTGTTCTACTTCCGTAGCACCGCTACCAGCACTCTATCCTCTTCCTCTATCGTCCCCCTATATGATCCCCCTTCTCCCCCTTCTATCCTCTTCTTCTATCCTATTTCCTCTATCCTACTCCTTCGAGCCTCTTCCTCTTTAGTCCCCTTCTATTATACCCCTTACATCCCCTCTATCATCTTCCTCCATCCAACCCCTCTATCCTACTTCCTCTATCCTATTTTCTCTATCCTCTTCTCATCTATCGTATTTCCTCTATCCTACCCCCTCTATCATCTTCCTCTATTCTTACCCACTATTGTTTCCCCTCTACTTTTTCCTCTAGGGTACTCCCTCTATCCTCTTCCTCTATCGTCCCCCTCTATTCTCCCCATTCTACACCTTCAATCCACTTCCTCTATCCTCTTCATCTATCCTACTTCCTCTATCCTATTTCCTCCATCCTTTTTGTCTATCCTTTTTCCTTTATCCTAACCCCTCTATCCTCTTCCTCTATCGTCCCCCTTTATCATCTTCCTCCATCCTCTTCCTTTATCATCTTCCTCCATCCTCTTCCTCTATCGTCCCGCTCGATCCTCTTCCTCTATCCTCCCCTTCTCTCCTCCTCCTCTATCCTCTTCTTTTATTGTTCCCCTCTATCCTCTTCCTCTACCTTCCCCTTTTCTCCCTTTTCCCCTGTCCTCCTCCTCTATCCTCCTCCTCTATTCTTTCCTTCTATATCTTACCGCCTACTATCGTCCCCTGCTATCTTCTTCATCTATCCTCTTCAGCTTTCCCCCTCCCTTATCGTCCCCATCTATCCACCCCCTCTATCCTCTTCTCTATCCTCCCGCTCTCTCCCTTTCCTCTATCCTCCCCCTCTATTATTTCCTTTTATATCTTACCGCCTACTATCGTCCCCCGCCATCCTCCTCCTCTATTCTTCCCTTCTACCTCCTCTATCCTTTTCCTCTAGCCTACTTCCTCTATCCTCTTCCTCTATCGTCCCCCTATATTATCTCCCTTCTACCCCTTCTATCCTCTTCTTCTATCCTATTTCCTCTATCCTACTCCTTTGAGCCTCTTCCTCTATAGTCCCCTTTTATTCTACCCCTTCCATCCCCTCTATCATCTTCCTCTATCCTCCCCCTCTATCCTACTTCCTCTATCCTACTTCCTCTATCCTCTTCTAGTCTATCATATTTCCTCTATCCTACCCCCTCTATCCTCTTCCTCTATGCTTACCCACTATTGTTTCCCCTCTATCTTTTTCCTCTAGGGTACTCCCTCTATCCTTTTCCTCTGTTGTTCCCCTCTATTCTCCCTATTCTACACCTTCTATCCTCTTCCTCTATCCTACTTCCTCTATCCTATTTCCTCTATCCTCTTCGTCCATCCTATTTCCTCTATCCTACCCCCTCTATCCAATTCCTCTATCGTCCCCCTCTATTATCCCCCATCCACCCCCTCTATCCTTTTCCTCTATCCTTCTTCCTGTATCCTACTCCCTCTAGACTATTCCTCTATTGTCCCCTTCTATTCTACCCCTTCTGTACCCTCTATCCTACTTCCTTTATCCTTTTCCCCTATCCTACCCCCTCTATCCTCTTCCTCTATGCTTCCCCACTATTGTTTTCCCTCTATCTTCTTCCTCTATCCTACTCTATCCTAAATAAAGTACTATCCAAAACTCCCTCTATTCTCTTCCTCTATCGTCCCCCTCTAGTTCTCCTGCGTATGCTACCTTCCTTTTTATCCACCCCCTCTGTCCTTCCAGACTGAAAAAGGCGGTTGAAGAGGCAACATCCTTCTTATGGCTTTCAGCAAATACGGCCAATACTCGAGTGTGTAATAAGAGCAGGACCCGATGCATTTTTAATTCATACTAAAATGTCAGGTTTTGACAAATAGCTCTTCAGGCTTCGTCTAACTGCAAGGCTGCCATCCATCAGCTCTTTGCAATCATTAAAAGCGTGATCAGTGGAAGAAAAATAATGCTGGTGTTGCCATGCAGCTCATTTTGATCAATTCTGCGCACTTTTTGGCCCGTGGCTGACAGGACAGAAAACAAGACACTTTCAGTCAATCCAGGCGGCAGCAATGATTGAACTAGAAAAGAGCGGTTTCTAATATTGCATTCGAGAGCAAGACAGAAAAATTAATTAACCCGCTGACATGCAAAAAATGTTCATCCTTTTCCAGTATCATCGGTGTAGTACTAACAGACAGTGACGGGCAGTTACAAGCTACATGTCGCTAAGCTACGTAGCTCAACTACATTTTACAGTGGCTTGGCGGTAGTTTAGCTACTTTTTTTAACGAGTAGCTTTTCCTGTAGCCTTGTTACTTTTAGATCCATGTACTGTAGCTGGGTAGCTTACATCAAAGCTACAAAGAGAGTCAATGGACTGCGAATCCAAATATGTAGAAAATACAATGACCTGGATTAATGAGAACATCCATACATACGGAGAAAATCTATGATTGGTTGGTGTTCGTATGGCGAGTCCCAATTGGCTAAGATTAGGCTGAAACATTATAAACTGGCCAATCAGAGGAAGGATAAGGCTGGTCATTGAAACTAGTTAGCAAAATCAGAGCAGTCACAAACTCATGACGATGATGATGATGGATTGGATTTATATCGCGCTTTTCTATTGTTAGATATTCAAAGCGCTCACAGAGAAGTGGGAACCCATCATTCATTCACACTTGGTGGTGGTAAGCTACATCTGTAGCCACAGCCTGCCCTGGGGTAGACTGGCGGAAGCGTGGCTGCCAGTTTGCGCCTACGGCCCCTCCGACCACCACCAATTATTCATTCATCATTCATTCACCAGTGTGAGCGGCACCGGGGGCAAGGGTGAAGTGTTCTGCCCAAGGACACAACAGCAGCGATTTGGATGTTAATAGGTGGGAATTGAACCTGCAACCCTCAGGTCTCTGGCACGGCCGCTCTACCCACTACGCCATGCCGCCCCACTCATGTCACATGACCACGAGGGAGTCAGAGACAGAGGGACGTTTCAAGCTGACGGCTCAAAAACCCCCAAATAAAGTACTTGAAAATGGTAGAGGGATTCTCTACTACAGATTAGATTTATCCCTCAGTGATGAGACTTTGTCATCTAGGAAACCGACATGCGTGTCCTTAACCATATGTAGACAAATGTATACTGTTAGAGAAAACAACCACAAACTAAGGTTTTGGGCATTGTTTTCTGAATAACATTATTGAGATGGGTCAAAGAAAAGGCAAAGTAAATAAATACATACAGTGTGGTGCAAGGACCCCTAGAGGTACTTGTCACCGGCGGTCACTCGAACGAGTATGACAATCCTCCTGGTAGGGGGGGTATCCCTTTATGGAGGATGCCTGTGCGTGATTTTGTCTAACGTGGAGAGACTGGGGCACAGACAGTCACCACACGATCCTCGATAGAGCCGAGGCAGGGTCCAGTGGCATGGAGTCCAAGACGACTAGTAACCCTTATCTGCTGCAGCCATCATCCACTATCCTAGCTGTTGTGACGCTCCATAGGGTTAGCGATTAATGGCGTCAGACTTATGCTGTTGCGACACGCAATACCCTCCTTAATTGTAATTTACCCTCTCAACGGGTAAAATAATGAAACGGTAAGATGCAAAGAGTTAAGTCAACAAGACCATCATCTTTGTAGTTGGAGTTCCGTGCAATGCGCAATTTGTTGACGGCATGATGCGCACCCTGAACTCTATTGTAAACAATTGTGTTTCTACATTTGGTGTATGCTCTATTTTATTTTTTGCTTAAATCTACTATGTTAACATTTGTTGTAGTTATCTTACCTTGATATCGGTTATGGTTTCATCAAAAGTGCAACATTTGAATGATGATGCTAATGTGCTGTGGCAGTAACAGATGTCACCAATGTGGCGGTTTTCCGAACACGTCTTTAATGGTGAACTGCCAACATCTGAATACTAAACAGGAAGTGCTCATAGTTTGATGGCTTTGTGTAAAAACATTGAGACAATGTCTAAATGCATTGTGTTCTTCGTGGTGTTTTTGAAAGGGCATCAATTTTTTCCCTCAAAATTTTCAACTAACTTGAAGTGTTTTGCCAAGAGGATTAGGTGTAATTATGTACATTTTCAGTTCTATTTTTGGCCAAAGTAAAACAAAAAACAATCTGAAGTTGTTTTTATTTTTAAGTTATTATGCCATGATTTTATCAGTTCTGCCCGCGTGGGAATAGATTTTCCTCCATGTGGCCCCAAAGCTTAAATAAGTTTGAAACCACTACCCTAAACCCTAATTCTGTGCCTCTGGTCAGCTCAGAAGATGGCCACTCGTTAAAATTGATATTCAAACCTAACCCTACCCAATCTTGCAATTTGAAATGTGGACTTGTCAGAACACTTTTCCACAGTGCGACAGTCCATCTTAGATGAGCTCGGGCACAGCGAAGCCACCGCCGGCGTTTCTGGGTGTTGTTGATAAATGGCTTTGGCATTGCAAAGTAGAGTTTTAACTTGCACTTACAGGAAGCTTGTCCATCCGGATGCTTAATGCTCTACAGCACCGTTTCCTTCTTCGCATCTCCTCTGGTCTCTCCACGCAGACTCTGGTGTGGCAGAGAGCTAGCAGCTGCTCTCCGGCGCAAACATGGCCAAGGCTCCCCCGAGGTAAATCCAAAGGTTCACAAAAAAAGCACCAAAAAGCAGTACAGAAGTATCAGTGCGACAGTCCATCTTAGATGAGCTCGGGCCCAGCGAAGCCGCCGCCGGCGTTTCTGGGTGTTGTTGATAAATGGCTTTGGCTATGCAAAGTGGAGTTTTAACTTGCACTTACAGGAAGCTTGTCCATCCGGATGCTTAATGCTCTACAGCCCCGTCTCCTTCTTCGCATCTCCTCTGGTCTCTCAACGCGGACTCTGGTGTGGCAGAGAGCTAGCAGCTGCTCTACGGCGCAAACATGGTCAAGGCTCCCCCGAGGTAAATCCAAAGGTTCACAAAAAAAGCACCAAAAAGCAGTACAGAAGTATCAGTGCGACAGTCCATCTTAGATGAGTTTGGGCCCAGCGAAGCCGCTGCCGGTGTTTCTGGGTGTTGTTGACAAATGGCTTTGGCTTTGCAAAGTAGAGTTTTAACTTGCACTTACAGGAAGCTTGTCCATCCGGATACTTAATGCTCTACAGCCCCGTCTCCTTCTTTGCATCTCCTCTGGTCTCTCAACGCGGACTCTGGTGTAGCAGAGAGCTAGCAGCTGCTCTACGGCGCAAACATGGTCAAGGCTCCCCCGAGGTAAATCCAAAGGTTCACAAAAAAAGCATCCTTTTTTTTTTTCTTTGTCATGAAAAAGGGACGTTTTTTTGGTTGGTGCACAATTGCAAGTGTATATTGTGTTTATGTTGATTTAATAAAAATAAAATAAATAAATATATATATATATATATTTTATTTTATTTTATTTTAAATAAAAATGAAAAATAAAATTCTGCGGACCGGTTGGGGACCACTGATATACAGTATCAATTGTTGTGGTTTTTATAGTGTTTTGTATTTAAATTTGGCATTTTATTCCAATCACATTCTAGTTTGTTGCTTGAGTTGTTCAGTGAAAAAAAAAATAATTAAAAAATCAACAGCCTAGAAGAGAAACAAAATCCAACACATTAAACGCAAATGTGTTCAGATTATGATTTTTTTCCATTGGAAATACAGCAATTGACATAAAGGAACGACAACTACAATTAATTCCAGTAATAATATTAATCACCATATTTTATATTTATGCTAATAAGTTTGTGTTGAAGTGCATTTGGTGACGAACGTTTTGAAATGTTATATCCGACAGTCCGTGAAGGCACCATCAGCAGTCCGAGAAGAAGGGAACCCCGTGCGGTGACGTCACGTACATGCAGCGCTTGTAAGGCGACACTTGACACACACACGCTATATTTATGTTACATTTCTGCTTTTCTTTCACTAGTCCTCTTAAAACTAGAGGCTTCTTCCACGCATTATTCGATCAAATCTTCCTTCCAAGATCAGAGATGAACATTTTTTAAAGACGAGACAAGCAGACGTTGTGGATGAGAAACATGCAGTCACGTCAAAATGGAAGCTCCTCGTTTCATAACAGCCGCTTCGTGAGTGATTAACACATGAAAATATAGAACTTTAAACGTGTTTAAATGTGTTCTATTTATCTTTGTGCTCGACTTAAAGTTATAAAGTCCAGGTGACTTATATTAAACAATTGGGAGGGGTTGACACGTGACTATACAAGGCTATATATAACCAGCAAAATGGCGATGATTCTGGAAAGCGAGCTCTTGTCTAAAAGCTTATATTTTACCATCACAGCTCACTTTAAAGCCATTTAATAAACTAAATGCTTTAATAGGTTGTCAAATATTACAAACCCCCAAACCAGTTCGAACTGGAAAACTTATTTTCTATACTTGGAATCCAAAAGAGCTGGCACAAGTGGCAAAAAAGAGACTGAGAAAGTTGAGGAATGCTTATCAAATACTTATTTGGAACATCCCACAGGTGAACAGGCAAATTGGGAACAGGTGGGTGCCATGATTGGGTATAAAAAGCAGCTTCCATGAAATGGTCAGTCATTCACAAACTACATTTGGGCGAGGGTCAGCACTTTGTGAACAAATGTGTGAGCAAATTGTCAAACAGTTTAAGAACAACATTTCTCAACCAGCTATTGCAAGGAATTTAGGGATTTCACCATTTATGGTCTGTAATATCATCAAAAGGTTCAGAGAATCTGAAGAAATCACTGCACGTAAACGATGATATTACGGACCTTCGATCCTTCAGGCGGTACTGCATCAAAAAGCGACATCAGTGTGTAAATGATATCACAAAAATGGGCTCAGGAACATTTCAGAAAACCACTGTCAGTAACTACAGTTGGCCGCTACATCTGTAAGTGAAAGTTAAAACTACTATGCAAAGCGAAAGTAATTTATCAACAACACCCAGAAACCGCCAGCTTCACTGGGCCCGAGCTCATCTAAGATGGACTGATGCAAAGTGGAAAAGTGTTCTGTGGTCTTACGAGTCCACATTTCAAATGCTTTTTAGAAACTGTGGATGTTGTGTCCTCTGGAAGAAAAAGAAAGATAACCATCTGGATTGTTGTAGGCGCAAAGTTCAAAAGCCAGGATCTGTGATGGCATGGGTAACTTATACATCTCTGAAAGCACCATTAATGCTGAAAGGTACATACAGGTTTTGGAGCAACATATGTTGTTATCCAAGCAACATTATCATGGACGCCCCTGCTTATTTCAGCAAGACAATGCCAAGCCATGTGTTACAACAGCGTGGCTTCATAGTAAAAGACTGCGGGTACTAGACTGGCCTGCCTGTAGTCCAGAAAATGTGTGACGCATCATGAAACCTAAAATACCACAACGGAGACCCCGGACTGTTGAGCAACTTTAGCTGTACATCAAGCAAGAATGGGAAATAATTCCACCTGAAAAGCTTCAAAAATTAGTCTCCTCAGTTCCCACACGTTTACTGAGTGTTGTTAAAAGGAAAGGCCATGTAACACAGTGGTAAAAATGCCGCTGTGCCAACTTTTTTACAATGTGTTGCTGCCATTAATTTTTAAGTTATTAATTATTTGCAAAAAAAACCGACATGTTTCTCAGTTCGAACATTAAATGTCTTGTCTTTGTAGTCTATTCAATTGAATATAAGTTGAAATGGATTTGCAAATTATCGTATTCTCTTTTATTTACGAATCACACAATGTGCCAACTTCACTGGTTTTGGGTTTTGTACAATTAAACTGTTCTTACTTTATTTCTTTAATTAATTTATACAAAATAAGCTTGGAAAATATCGCTATAATGAACCTTAAAATTGGTATGGAAACTTTGACACCATAGCAAAAATGCTAATAAGCCAACAACATTATTTTTGAACGACTAATTTGTTTAATCCAAAGTACATGCGTTGTGTAAAATACACATTTTATCAAATTAAATTATTTTCTAAAAAACATTGCGTTAGACCCAAATAACAATTACATTAAGCACAAATAGGTCTGTGTTGGGGATTTTAGGACTTTAGTTTAGATCAGGGGTTTCCAAAGTGTGGCCTATTGTTGAAATTAAATTAAACACACACAAAAAAAATGGAAACAATCACGCTGAAGAGGAAAAGCTTAAAAATTAACTTCACATTGTGTCTTTAAATATATCTAACCTTTATTTTAACGTTTAATAAAATATCAAAGTGTCCCTCTGGCATACTGTTATTTTTTAGTAGGCTGCCACCCTTGGTGGAAAAACTTTAGACACCCTTGGTGAAGATAACTTAGGAGTGGGTGATACTCCACATTTTGGCACCAATCTGATACCACATAGGACCAGTATCGCAATACCAAAACTTTTCACTTAAAATTTTTCAGATTTTGAATAATTTTGGGATTTTTTTAAATTTATAATCATATTCACAATAAAACATATAAGACAAATAAACACTAAATACATACAACAATATAAGACAATGTTAACTAATACAGTCATGCCCTTTCATGATAATTGTTTGAATTAAATGTTAAACAAAAGAAAAACATTATTTTCACGGTCATTCAAAAGAAAAATACAAACAATATAAAAACGTGTTCACTGAATTTGGAAACAATATTCACAAGTACACCTAAACAAATTAAAATATCTTTGGAAATGTATTTATTTCAACAGTTCAAATAAATAAAATGAAATCCTTACTGCAGTGGTTCGCAAACTTTTTTCACCAAGTATTACCTCAGAAAACACTTGGCTCTCCAAGTACTGCCATAATGGCCAACATTAAAGTACAGTAGCGTAGTAGGCCTAAGTATTTATTAAAGGCCTACTGAAATGAGATTTTCTTATTCAAACGGGGAGAGCAGGTACATTCTATGTGTCATACTTGATCATTTCGCGATATTGCCATAATTTTGCTGAAAGGAATTAGTAGAGAACATCCAGGATAAATTTCGCAACTTTCGGTGTTAAGAGAAAAGCCCTGCCTGTACCGGAAGTCCCAGACGACGACGTCGCAAGTGTGGGGGCTCCTCACATATTCACATTGTTTATAATGGGAGCCTCCAACAAAAAGTGCTATTCGGACCGAGAAAACGACAATTTCCCCATTATTTTGAGCGATGATGAAAGATTTGTGTTTGAGGATATTGATAGCGACGGACTAGAAAAAAAAAAAAAAAGTAAAAAAAAAAAAAAAATGCGATTGGGACGGATTCCGATGTTTTTAGACACATTTACTGGGATAATTCTGGGAAATCCCTTATCTTTCTATTGTGTTGCTAGTGTTTTAGTGGGTTAAATAGTACCTGATAGTCGGAAAGGTGTGTCCACGGGTGTGTTGACGCGCAGTCTCTCAGGGAAATCGATGGCAGCTGCATGGAGGACACAAGCTCAGCTATCTCCGGTGAGAAGCGACTTTCAAACCAAAATTTTCTCACCGAAACCTGCTGGTTGACATTCCGTCTTGATTCATGTTCGCTTGACCGCACTGTGATCCATAGTAACGTTTCACCTCCAGGAATTTTAAACAAGGAATCACCGTGTGTTTGTGTGGCTAAAGGCTAAAGCTTCCCAACTCCATCTTTCTACTGGGACTTCTCCAATATTAATTGAACAAATTGCAAAAGATTCAGCAACACAGATCTCCAAAATACTGTGTAATTATGCTGTTAAAGCAGACGACATTTAGCTTTGTGTGTGTGCAGCGCTCATACTTCCTAAAAACCCGTGACGTCTTGCGTACACGTCATCATTACACAACGTTTACGGGACGAAACTCCCGGAAAATTTAAAATTGTAATTTAGTAAACTAAAAAGGCCGTATTGGCGTGTTATGCAATGTTAATATTTCATCATTGATATATAAACTATCAGACTGCGTGTTGGGTAGTAGTGGGTTTCAGTAGGCCTTCAAAAACAAGGCAGAGGTTTTGTTTAATTATAATTAATATTGTTAATCACTTCAACAATACACACAGTTTTTTACAGTACCACCATGTCTGAATATAAACAATAAAACACTGTACTTTCATCAAGTGATTCTTTGGCGCACCACTAGATGTACGCATACATGTTTGATTGATTGAGACTTATTTGTAGATTGTACAGTACAGTACATATTCCGTACAATTGACCACTAAATGGTAACACCCCAATAAGCTTTTCAACTTCTTTAAGTTGGGGTCTACGTCAATCAATTCATGGTACAAATATATACTATCAGCATAATACAGTCATCACACAAGTTAATCATCATAGTATATACATTGAATTATTTACATTATCGGGGGGTGGGATGTGGAGGGGGTTGGGGCAAGGGGGTTAGGTTTGGTTGATATCAGCACTTCAGTCATCAACAATTGCATCATCTGAGAAATGGACATTGAAACAGTGTTGGTCTGACTTTGTAGGATATGTACAGCCAGCAGTGAACATAGTGAGCTCAGAAAGCATACGAACAAGTATATACATTTGATTAATTACATTTGATTATTTACAATCCCGGGAGGTGGGATGTGGAGGGGGAAGGGTTGTAGTTGCCTGGAGGTGGTCTTTTAGTGCGCTTTTGAAGAAGGATAGAGATGCACATTCTTTTACACCTGTTTTGAGTGCATTCCACATTCCATCTTGATGTGGCATAGAAGGAGAATAAGTTAAGACCTTTGTTGGATCGGAATCTGGGTCTAACGTGGTTTGTGGAGCTCCCCCTGGTGTTGTGGTTATGGCGGTCATTTACGTTATGGAAGTAGTTTGACATGTACTTCGGTATCAGGGAGGTGTAGCGGATTTTATAGACTAGGCTCAGTGCAAGTATTTTTACTCTGTCCTCCACCCTGAGCCAGCCCACTTTGGAGAAGTGGGTAGGAGTGAGGTGTGATTCATGGCCGGCTCTACGCAGGGGCAAGAGGGGGCAGAGCCCCCTTAAATAAATGTCTTGCCCCCTCAAATCAAAATTTGAGAAAGCAAATTTTAATAAATCACAAAATTACTACATTACAAGTTGACAAAATTATCTGCACTAGCGGAAAAATCCGCCGAAAAAGGGACACACACGATATAGTAGTGTCGGCTTCCCTCCCATCCCTCCCTCCGCTGTGCGTGTATTCAACATTCCACAGGCTGCGCAGCAGACACACACCTCAGCCCTCAGTAAACATCCAATCACTGTGGCAGTATGAAAGTAAAAGAAAAGGAAAAGTTGTCTACATTTATCATATACTTGTTAGGATGGGTGTATTTGTGTAGTCTTATCTGTCATAAACACGTTTATCGTCGCGGACTTTCGGTGCTACGGAGTTCCTTTTTTTTTTTTTTTTTTTACAACTTGACGAAAGCAGTGACAGCGGAGGCTCTGAGCCAGAGGCGTCACTAGACCTAATACTGTACTGGGGCACAAATAATTCATGTAAGTGTGCAAAGCGCGCAAGCAAAAACATTTTTAGCTCTTATTTATCATAAAAAATACATAAATAGTGCTTTAAACTATGAAATCATATCAGATTATGTTGTATGGATCTTTGATTAACCACCTGAAATTAACTAATGCCTTTGACCTACTTGTGCACTTTTTTACTCCGGACTTCGAAACTGCTACTGGTAAAAGCAAAAAGGAAGAGCAATGAATCTTTTTGAAATATATATTGCAGTAATCATCTGCAAATTTAACATCTACAAAAGTAAAACAAAAAATAAAGCACCCCTACATCTCTGGGTTCTTTTATATTATTTAATTTCCATTTATGGCAACGTGGCTAATCCTATTTTGGATAAACAAAACTATAAAATGTACACAAAACAATGAAGCCACAGTAGTAGAGTAAATGAACAACTGTTGTGTGTCTGTTCAGGGAATCATTTTCGGAGAAGTAAACTGTAACATTTCCTTTTCATTTTTGCAAAGTGGTCAATCACTCTGGACAGACATAGAAATATTACAGTAACTGTTATACAGTTGACCAGTGGTTCCCAACTGCTGGGTCGTGACATAAAAGTGGATTGTGTGTCATTTTCAGTGAGTCGCAGTCACATGTGTGCATGGAAAAAAAAAGTTTAGGGAGAAAAAAATCAAATCGTGGCAACAAAACCAGATATTTTTAGCTATTTTTCTAGTGACTAGTAGTGAGTATTTTAGCAAAAGGCAAACCGACAAACAAGTTGGAGGAGGACTCAGGACAGACATGGAAATATATTTTAAAAAAATCTAAATGGAGCAAAAACCCCCCGATATTTTCAGCCATCTTTCTGAAAACAAATACAGAAATGTTACTATTTTTTCTGGAAACAAAACCAGTTGCTTTAGCTGTAGCCATTTTTCTGGTGACAAAACAAGATTATTTTAGTCAAAGTCACACCGATTAACAAGACAAGTCTACTGTGCTATTTTTCTGTGAAATAAACTTGAATGATTTAAAAATTTGGCTCACGACTTGATGATATGGAAACACGTTTTTCTTCCTGAAGATAAACCATTTGAGAAGCACTCAACTCACACATGCTTACTCCAAATCATCATTGATGCAGAACCAGCCGACAATAACCAACATTATGGTTCATGTTCATTAGAAATTCCCCTGACAGCTCCTACGGCAAATGAATATGTATTGTCTTGATGCAAGGAATAACGTTAGCTAACTTAGCATCAACTTAAGACAATGATGTTGCTTTGCTAGCTAGGACTTCACTTACATCTCTCATTCCTGCCGCTTCTTCTCTGCTGTGGGCAAATAACTTTCTTAAATCCATCTAGGAGTTACAGTTTGAGTCAAATCAAAATCAGATTAATGTAATTAACAAATTGTTGTTAGCTAACGTTACCTACCTCACACAGTGATTCTCACCCCCCCCCCCCCCTCTCTCTCTCTCTCTCTCTCTGAACCGAAGTCTCATCCACACGTGAATAAATTACCATATTAATTAGCCATGTGCTCATTGTTTCATGGAGTGAATACAGTAGCAATCAATTACCATACTAAGTAGTATGTTGTCTATGTTATGTAGACTTAAAACTCTGAAGCGTTGTTTTTTATTGGTGAATTTTTTACTGGGGCACTGCAGATCAACAGTGGGGCACGTCCCCCAGTGAAATCTGTCTGGCGACGCCCCTGGCCCACGTCCACTGCATGTGACAAACTGAAGACAAGTGACCTGTGTCTGCCAGACCCCTACGTAAAGCCCCGCCCCAGGCTGTAGTCCTGTACTGTTGTTGTTTTTCTTCATGTAATCACAGTAGGTTTTTTCTGTTGTTGTTCAAGCTTACTTATTTTCTGCTCCAGCTTCCAGCAGCTCACAAAGAGAAAGTTAATGCTCTGTAATGCATCCATTTTTCAGAGCATTTAAAAAGTCTAGTCCTGCTCCTGCATGTAGTTGTAGCAATGATGCTACTGCTAGTACATCAGGGACAGCAGCTAGCAATACTGCACCTTTAGCACCAGCAAGCACTGTTTCTCCTGCACCAGCTCCCTCCGTCCCCCCAACAAGCGCTCCCCCAAAGCAGCCTGCTCAGCTACCCAGTGACTTAAATGGCAACGCACCATCTCAGCCAATACTGGGTGGCTACCCAAAGCGTGCATTTGGTACAACATTAAGATCATTCAATCCTGCCTGGTACCGCACACGACCATGGCTAGAGTATTCTGTGGTGCGAGACGCCTGCTTCTGTTTCCCCTGTCGGAAATATGGCAGCGCTGTTAATGTTTTCCCCCCCTGAGGGATTGCCACCTTATTGTGGTCAGGGGGTTTACGTGCCTCAGTGACCGTAAGAGCTATAACAGCAGGAGCTTAGTCTTCAGGTGGGACACCCAAGTTGGACAGGTCTGAAGGTAGAGGCCTGACAAAGTGCAATCCACTACTCCAGGTTGGGGTTGGACACATAGCTAAAGACCCATTTCAATAAAGAAAGCATCGTTACTATAAGCACAGGAAAAAAAGTGCTGGAGCATGATGTGTACACATGATGCCCCCTTCACATTTCTGACTGCCCCCTCATATAAGCATGCCTAGAACCGCCCCTGGTGTGATCTGGGATGGAGGTCTAGAAGTAACCTGACTACCTTGTTCTGGGAATTTTGGAGTCTAGATTTGAGGGTTTTGGAGGTGCTGGGGTACCAGGAGGTGCAAGCGTAATCGAAAAAGGGTTGAACGAGAGTTCCCGCTAGAATCTTCAAGGTGCTTTTGTTGACCAGAGAGGAGATTCTGTAGAGAAATCTCGTTCTTTGGTTGACCTTTTTGATTACCTTGGTTGTCATTTTATCACAGGAAAGATTAGCTTGTAGAATGGAACCTAGGTAGGTGATCTCATCTTTCCTGGTGATAACAATGTCACCCACTTTAATAGTGAAGTCACTGACTTTCTTAAGGTTGATTTGGGACCCAAATAGGATTGATTCCGTTTTACCTAAGTGTATGGAAAGCTCATTGTCAGCGAGTCAGGTGCAAATTCTACAGATTTCGCCACTGAGGATTTTTTCCACCTGTGACTTGTCCTCCCCTGATACCAGCAGGCATTGTTCCTGCCGCAAACAGGAACAATTCACAGTCGCATGCTGATGACATGTAATTTATGTATATTAGGAACAGTAAAGGCTCTAATATACTGCCTTGGGGGTCTCCACAGCTTACTGAGATGGAGGGGGGGAACAAATAGTGGTAAGTTACAAATAGTGGTAGTGACGGAGCTAGATATCTACATATATCCATATTTTATAACAGCTAGTGTTCTTCCATTTGTTCTTTCTGTTTGCCTGCAAGTACACTGTGTGTTAGCCTTGAAGCGTTGGAATGTAGGAAGATGGAGTACTCCCTAAATATCTTAAGATAATAGTTGAACAAAGGACCTGTGTGTTCCATCTGGGGAGGGTGGGAGCGGGTTGCGTATTGAAGAAGTAGTGGCTTCCCGTTTGAGGGTTAGATCAATTTGGGGATGCTATGGAAAGGTTGTATCTAGATTGGTCTCTCCAAAGCTTTGGAATAAAGTATCATATATCCTATTCATTGTCTGGGATTCATTGAGAAGCAGCTTATGTGTCATCGAAAAGAACTTGGAAGAAGACCGGCAGTTTAAATTCCCAGCAGAAGAACGCCTGGTCAAACGCAACAGTAGGCATATGAATCCCTGCCCTACAGTAGAATACGCAGTGGCTGACGGGCAAACATGTAGCAATGTCCAACCATCATCGCAAAACTAAAACTAAATAAAATGAAACAAATCCATCAGATTTTGAAATTGGGTGCAATCATATAAACGCGGCAAGATCCCAAGCAAAATCCAAAACATGAATGCTACAGTAGAATTGCTAGAAGTTTACAGAACAAACTGGAAGTTAGTCCAGCTACTAGGAAGTTAGTTTGGCTGCTAGAAATGAGCTATGTTAACAGGACATTATTCTGGATACCAGAATATTGTTAATAAGGTAAGAGTTAGCATGTTCCAACTTTATGTTGGAACTGTTTCATGCAAGACTGCCTTCTCCTCTGTTGATTGTAATTAAAATCATCTTACCTGCTCATCGTCCTCCTTGTTCTTGCATCTTGGGATCACAAAAATGGCAGCCATGCTAGTTCCTAACAAAAGTGCTCTTGTATTGCAACATTCCATTCCTGCAAATTGGTATAATTGGTATAGGTATAGTTTCTTTAAGTGCAAAATAATAACAGTACTAATAACAGGAGTCATTGATTATATGTATTGTGAATCGATATAAAACAGTAAAGATATTAATTCATAAGGAAACGAATCAATTATTTTGCCTAGCCCGAAAGCTAACATTAGCGTGCTAACAGTTACCATGCGTCAAGCACTAAAATTTATGACTGAGGTATGTGTCTTTGAAAATTAGCCTTATAAAATTAAACTTAATAAAATTATAGGCTAACAGTTAACATGTGTCAATAACTAAAATATATGACTGAGGTGTATGCCTGCAAAATTATCTTAAAACGCTAAATTCCTAATGTTAATAGGCTAACAGTTTGCATGCATGAAGCACTAAAATATGACTTTGAGGTGAAAGCCTTCAAAAATAGCCTTATAAAGTTAAACTGCTAAATGTTAATGGGCTAACAGTTAGCATGCAACAAGCACTGAAACATATGACTGAGGTGTATGCCTGCAAAATTAGCTTCAAAACCGAAATTGCTAACAGTAATAGGCTAACAGCATGTCTCAAGCACTAAAACATATGACTGACGTGTATGCTTGCAAAATTAGCTCAACAATGTATATTATTAACGTTAACAAGCTAACAGTTGGCATTCGACAAGCACTAAAATATAGGACTCAAGTGTATGCCTGCAAACTTGCTTAAAAAGCTAAATTGCTAACGTTAGCAGGCTAACTGTTAAAATGAATCAAGCACTAAAATATATAACTGAGGTTTATGCCTTCAAAATTAGCCTTATAAAGTTAAATTGTCAATGTTAATAGGCTAATAGTTAGCATGGTCAAAGCACTAAAATATATGACTAAGGTGCATACCTGCAAAATTAGCTTTAAAAGCTAAATTGCCATTAAGGCTTACAGTTAGCAAGCGTCAGGCACTAAAATATATGACTAAGGTGTATCCCTTCAAAAGTAGCCTTAGTTAATTTGCTAATGTTTATAAGCTAACAGTTAGCATGTGTCAAGCACTGAAATACGACTGAGGTTTATACGATCAAAATTTGTTCCAAAATGTATATTGCTAAAGTTACTAGACTAACCGTTAGCTTGCAACAAGCACTAATATATTACTCTGAGGTGTATGGTTGCAAAATGAGCTTAAAAAGCTAAATTGTTAACGTTGGCAGGCTAACAGCATGTGTCAAGCACCAAAATACGACTGAGGTTTATACATTCAAAATTCGCTCAAAAATGTATATTGTTAATGTTACCAGGCTAACAGTTAGCTCACGGCAAGCACTAAAATATATGACTGAGGTGTATGCCTGCAAAATTAGCTTAACAAGCTAAATTGGTAACGTTAATAGGCTAACAGCATGTGTCAAGCACTATAAAGCACGTTAATATAACTCAAAAAGTTATATTAACAGTTATCTCGCGACAAGCAGTAAATCATGACTAAGGTGTATGCCTGCAAATTTATCTTAAAAAGCTAAATTGCTAACATTAGCAGGCTAAGTAAGCAAGTACCAAAATATACAACTTTATTGTACACTTCGGGGCGTACACCTGGAAAACTTTGCAAAAAAGTTAGCATGCTACCCCATTAGCATGGAAAGGTTTAACAAACATGGACAATTAGAAAATGTCCACAGAAATGTCAAAATTAAAAAAAAAATGGTAGCATGTGTCATAATTGAGTTGAACATTTGAAAGGGGAATATTTGAAATCGGATGAAAAATGGAAGCATTTCCTCAATCATGTTTTGATATTGAAAAATAATGAAATGATAATGATATTATTACAATATTAGCAAGCAGAACAACACAAAAATACATAGCTGTGAATAGAATTTAAAAATGTCTACTTCACTGTTTTTTTATCGACTCAATAATGATACCAGTCATTGTGTTGGAGTTGTCGATATTTGTATCGATCGACACTTTTTCCTAACAAAGTGATGGGGGGTTTTTTTTTGGTCCTTAAAAGGCAGGTGGCGTGTGGAGCTGGTGAAGGGTTAAAGAATAAGTGCACGCAGCCAATGAGGAAGAGGAGGATGAGATCCAACATCAAGGTGGATCGAGGCTTCTTTTTGGCGCGATTTAGAATTAATCGATCAGAATTAGGAAGAATGAAAACGGTTTCGTCAGTCCCAGCTTTAATGGATGGAGACAACAAGCGTGGCGCGTTCACGGACCGCCTCACAGGAGCGGTGTGTGTGCAGCATGAGAGCCGTGTGGAGCACCACTGAGAGGCGGATATATCACCTGACGGCCCCCTCCTCCCGCCACCCAACACCGGACAGAAGCGGACACCGTCGCTCCCTTTCATCTTGTCAACGGGAGGCAGTGAACGCCTCACACACCGCGCTGCGTTCAAGGGAGGGCGCAACTTTTTTTTTGCTTTCTCCTTCATCTCGACAACTCTCACCGCCGAGCTTGATTGGGGCGAACCGTCAGCTCGCTTAGTTCGCTCGGGGGACAGGAAAAAGTCCAGATAAAGTCCACTGCCGTGAAGATGCCGGTCCGTCGAGGCCATGTTGCTCCACAGAACACCTTCCTGGACACCATCATCAGGAAATTTGACAGTCAAAGTAAGTTATTATCTTCAATTGTCTTCACTTTATTAATGGATGTACACAAATAACCCCAGTGTGGCTTTAGTATCATCCACTGGCTTTATTTCTGTTTTACATGATTAAAAATCATATTTCACTGTCAATCATAACAAACAACCATACTGGCAAAAGAGCTTCTCTTTTTCAGTAATTTGTCCAAAGTGCACATCTGTTTACCTTGTTTTTTGATTATTGTAAAAAAACAACCTAATAACTCATTATTAAAAAGATAATGGAGCTTCTTTAAGTGTCCTCTCAGACTGGCATCAACATTAACAATTGTTGACATAACTGAAAATAGCCATGTCTTGGCCATTTTTGCCAGAAACATAAAAATATTAAAACTTTGTTGACATGGTTTTCTTGTAATTGAGCATTTTTTGTTAATATTCTTGTTTTTTCAGTCGTCTGATCCAAAATGATTTTATCTAAATATGGCAGGTGAATGTAAATTTTTGAATGTTATTTTTATTTGTTTTGCATTTAATTTTTTTTTTTAATAATGCACACAACGTTCTCTTCATAATGACAACAATTCTGATCTGCTCTGATATCGGATCTCGGTCCGATGTCAGTTAAATAAAAAAATAGAATCGGATGATATCGGCTTGCTTGTAAAATGTCCAACACAGTTGTGTAAAGCTGGACAGTCAGCAAAATATCTAAATGTCCTCCAATAAACAAAGCTGTTTAGGATTGTCTTGTATTTTAGTCAAGTCAACAAACGGTCAACATGGTTTTGATTGATTGATTCTAACTTTTATTAGTAGATTGCACAGTTCTTTACATATTCCGCACAATTGACCACTAAATGGTAACACCTGAATAAGTGTTTCAACTTGTTTAAGTCTGGGTCCACGTTAATCAATTCATGGTACAGGCCAGTGGTTCTCAACATTTTTTCAGTGATGTACCCCTTGTGAACATTTTTTTGATTCAAGTACCCCCTAATCAGACCGAAGCATTTCTGGTTGAAAAAAAGAGATCAAGTAAAATACAGCACTATGTCATCAGTTTCTGATTTATTCAATTGTATAACTGCACAATATTGTTCATTTGTAGTGGTCTTTCTTAAATGATTTAGAAAAAAAGATTTAAATAAATAACTAAAAACATGTTGAAAAATAAACAAGTGATTCAATTATAAATAAATATTTCTATCAATCAATCATCAATCAATGTTTATTTATATAGCCCTAAATCACAAATGTCTCAAAGGACTGTACAAACCATTACGACTACGACATCCTCAGAAGAACCCACAAAAGGGCAAGGAAAACTCACACCCAGTGGGCAGGGAGAATTCACATCCAGTGGGACGCCAGTGACAATGCTGACTATGAGAAACCTTGGAGAGGACTTCAAATGTGGGCAAACCCCCCCCCCCCCCCCCTCTAGGGGACCGAAAGCAATGGATGTCGAGCGGGTCTAACATGATACTGTGAAAGTTCAATCCATAGTGGCTCCAACACAGCCGCGAGAGTTCAGTTCAAAGTGGATCCAAGACAGCAGTGAGAGTCCCGTCCACAGGAAACCATCCCAAGCGGAGGCGGATCAGCAGCGTAGAGATGTCCCCAACCGATACACAGGCGAGCGGTCCATCCTGGGTCCCGACGAGCGGTCCGTCCTGGGTCTCGACTCTGGACAGCCAGTACTTCATCCATGGTCATCGGACCGGACCCCTCCACAAGGGAGGGGGGGACATAGGAGAAAAAAGAAAATAAGCGGCAGATCAGCTGGTCTAAAAAGGAGCTCTATTTAAAGGCTAGAGTATACAAATGAGTTTTAAGGTGAGACTTAAATGCTTCTACTGAGGTGGCGTCTCAAACTTTTACCGGGAGGGCATTCCAGAGTACTGGAGCCCGAACGGAAAACACTCTATAGCCCGCAGACTTTTTTTGGGCTTTAGGAATCACTAATAAGCCGGAGTCTTTTGAACGCAGATTTCTTGCCGGGACATATGGTACAATACAATCGGCAAGATACACATAGAAGTAATCATCCACTTAAAGTGCCCTCTTTGGGGATTGTTATAGAGATCCATCTGGATTAATGAACTTAATTCTAAACATTTCTTCACAAAAAATGAAATCTTTAAAACGTCAATATTTATGGAACATGTCCACAAAAAATCCAGCTGTCAACACTGAATATTGCATTGTTGCATTTCTTTTCACAGTTTATGAACTTACATTCGTATTTTGTTGAAGTATTATTCAATAAATATATTTAGAAAGGATTTTTGAATTGTTGCTATTTTTAGAATATTTAAAAAAAATCTCACGTACCCCTTGGCATACCTTCAAGTACCCCCAGGGGTACGCGTACCCCCATTTGAGAACCACTGGTATAGGCTACTAGGAGATAGCAGCTACACAACAGCAAAGGACACCATAGCACACAAAGTATACTTAAGTAATAATTGAAAAATATTTCAGTCTAAAACAGCATATTTGTCAATATAAACACGCATCAAGTAATTATAGTTACATATGACTTACTCATACAAAGTTTCCAAAGCAGAAGCATTTTACAAAGTGTCCAGTAACAAATGTGTCTGCATCATTCAACTTGCTGCGTCATAATCAATCAACAATTACCCCTCCACTTCAACTTAAAAATAGCATAAGTCCACTACAGATGGTTGATAATAAATAGGTTAGTGTTTTTTTTATATCTTCAGTTCTCTGTTTGACTCATTTCATTTGATCAAAGCTTTTCTAGCATGCCACTCTACAAAATAAAGTATGTTCAATTTATACTGCTCTTGTATTGGATCAGTGTTTGTGTCAGACAATACTCAAGGCTCCAATTAAAGTGTTTTTGGGACATTCTTAGTTTTCATATATTCTGTATTCTTATTTAACATAGCTGCAGTGATAATTTGCTTCTATTTTTTGGCTACAATGACAACATATATTTCATTTCACACACACTCAGATGACATGTTTTTACTTTGAAAGCTGCTTAGCGATAATGATGAATGTAACAGGAAGTATTTTCACATACATTCCTTTTAACTTGGGACATTTATTCTCCTCCGTTTCCATGTCTAATACAAAGTAGCGGACAGTTCTAACTTATATCTGTCAGTAGACGCGCTATGGAAGTGCTGAAAAACTACATGTACAACAAAGATGGCGGAGAGAAGACGCGGTCAAAGTGGAAACACATAAATACTACACTAGGAACGCCCACAAAACGACACATCCTGAAGTCAGAAAGTGGCATGAAGACGGTCTGTAAAACATAATCTATGCAACATTTTGACCAAAGAGCCACCTTTACATGTTATGTAGAGAGAATGCACAAAACTCACTCTATCAGCTGGGATCAGTGTTTAACTTAGCATTATTTCTTTCCGGCTTTAATTGGACACTCTTAGAGTGTCCAGTTACTTTTTAAAGACTCTAAAATTGAAACATGCATTACTTTAACAAATGTTGAGGCACCCTTGTGACTTTAAAAATTAATAGAAGCAACAAAATAAAGTTAATGTCCCATTTTTATTTCTAAACATTTTTGTTGTTGCTTTTCATATTTTTGTTAATTTTTCGCACAGGCAATTATGCAGACGATTGTATCATTTTATCGCAGGGGTTCTTGACATTTCTGATCTCAAATATTAACACTGATTTATTAATATTCCTCTTGATCTTAACCTTATTCAATGATTATATCTAACCTACATACTGTTTAACAGGTGTTAACCTTGTCAAATTATATAATAGCTTTATACTTTATTTAACACATAAACCAGAACATATGACGTCATGCCCAAGAAGGTAAAAATAAATATGTAAATACACTGCAAGAAGAGACTCATAAAAAACTGATGAAAAATAAATTTACATACAATTAATAATCATCCTTGTTGTGCTTAAGAAATTGATCTGTAACTTTTAGTCCCGGCTTTCTGAATTTTTGAATTTATATTGAGTCACCCAGTTGCCTGATTACTGCCATTACTGCCACAAGAGGTGAACAATTGTATTACACTTAGTAATGTTGATGTATGTAAAGTTAGTGATGAAAATGTTTTATTTTCCTGAAGGAACTCTCCTGAAGGAATCAATAAAATACTATCTATCAATCTATGTTCCCATCAGGGTTTTATGTTGCCTATTCTGATCATCCAAGAGTGAGATCAGCCGATACAATACTGATCACATGCATCAACTGTAATTTTTTTCAATGTACTTATGGTAAGTGGTATTGACAGTTTAACAGAATCAATAGGATATTTAAACGAGTTCCTTATTCTCTTTGATTGCATACACAATAACTCAACAAAAACTACTGTTTACTATTCTTTTAAATCCTTTGTTTTTTGCCCCTTAAGTCCACCTGTGTCCAGTTAATAATTCCCTGAATTTGTAAACATTAACAAAAATATTATAAATATAATGATCAAATCACTCGAGTATCGTTAATATACGGATACCATTGACACAACTGATTTCTGGATCGATCCGCCTACCTCTTACGTGTCGTGACTGACAATGCTGACACACCAACAATTGTTACAGTATATTATCCTATCTTATTATTCTACTTGTTCATTTCTTCTTCATAACTGCTTACTTCCTGCTCTGACGTGTTTCCATCTACAGTGCACTTCTTAACCTTCACTATGCACTTACTTATTCTATTGTTTCATGCTACATTAGCTTAGCCATTAGCATTCCTGCTCCTGGCTATCTCTTGGTGTTTTACATGTTTACTGTAGCCTCGTCCTCCAATGATCATACCAACGACTATAAAAATAGAACCTATTACCTTACCTCTCTGCTTGGCACTCAGTATCAAGGGTTGGAATTGGGGGTTAAATCACCAAAATTATTTTCGAGCGCGGCCACCGCTGCTGCTCACTGCTCCTCTCACCTCCCAGGGGGTGGAACAAGGGCATGGGTAAAATGCAGAGGATAATTTCACCACACCTAGTGTGTTAGTGTTACTTTAACTTTAACTTACTGTATTTCCTTGAATAGCCGCCGGGGCGCAAATTAATTTAAATCCTCTTCTAACTCCTGCGCTTATTCAAGGCATGTGGTAAAAGTAAGCAGGCGCTAATATTTTTAAAACCTCTTCTCACCCCTGCGCTTACCAATGGCATGCAGAAATAAACTGAGTGTGATGAAAAAAAAAAAAAAAAAAAAATTCTGCGGTCGCGGTGGTTGGGGACCACTGCTCTACAACATGTCATCACGCCCACCTTTACAGCTTGCTATCTGTGTGCGAGATTGCAATGCATACTTGATCAACAACCATACCTTTTACACTGATGGTTGTGTAATAAACAACTTTAACACTCTTACTAATATGCGCCACACTCTGTGAACCCACACCAAACACATTTCTGGAGAACATCGGCTCTGTAACACATTATAAACGCAACATAATAATTACCCAGAATGCAATGCATCCATGACTCTTGGCTATATTATACACACGCCCCCAACCTCGCCCACCTCAACCAACACACGGAGGGGGGGGGGGGGGGGGGGGGGGGGATTGGTGCTAGCTGGGTGTATAATATAGCCAAGAGTCATAGATGCATTGCATTCTGGGTGATTCTTATGTTGCGTTTATAATGTGTTACAGAGCCGATGTTCTCCAGAAATGTGTTTGTCAATCTTGTTTGGTGTGAGTTCACAGAGTGTGGCGCATATTAGTTAGAGTGTTAAAGTTGTTTTATATCACAACCATCAGTGTGATCTGTATGGCTGTGGAACAATACCCCTGGTTTACACATAGTAAAAGCAAAGAATAACTCCTCCGCCATTTTGGAAAAGACGGCAGAGGAAGCGTCACTCGTGACGTCACGAATTTGACCCAGCGGTAAAAGTAAACATGCGCTAATAAATTTGGGGAGCAAGTTTGGCCCGGCAGTAATTCAAGGCAGGCGCGTATTACATGTCCGGCGGCAATTCAAGGAAACACGGTCATAATGATACGCAAGATTTAGGCTGTCAATTAAATATTTAATCAATTAATTAATTAATCAGACTTTAATATTATGATAAAGCATTATTAATCAAAGTGAATAACTCTCTTTAATGATTTAAATTAACCTAAAAAGCTATTTGGACACAAATGCAATTTTTTTGTCAGAATGTCATACATAAACATTTTATTTTACTAAGTCTACGTAATGTATTTGCTATTACTTATTAATTATTGGGAACAGTGTTATCAGCCTGTGGGCTAAAAATAAATACAATATCAGCCTGAGGGGATTGGTGCTTGTCATTGGCATTAATCGGGAAAGGTGATCAAATGCTTTTTCATGAAATTTGACGTATACTATATATCTATGCTTCTAAATGTTTAATGGTGCCCTTGGGCATGGAATTGTAGGGTTTCTTTATTGCAAAAATGTGACCAGGTTGAACTCCACGCTCATTTCATCCTGCAGGTGTTATCTTTGATGCAAATCATTCATGCTTTTTTCCACATGTGATTGTGTGAGCTGACTTCAAACGAGCCTTGGTGGTCAACAACACCTTTCCTCTGGAAATACACCCCAGGGTGTGACGCAGATGATGATGATGATGGGGTGATAGTGGTGTTGTAGCAGCTCGGGTTGCCAGGTTTTGCTTGCATGATCACTGCCTTCAATCAGGTTTAGTAAAGTTAGGGGTTTTGGTGGAAAATATGTTGAGAATATATATACTGAGATCCAACACATGATAATACTACTCATATTTGACACTATCAGAGTTTTTTTTTTTAAATAAATTGGAGCTCTAACTGAATTCATAAGAGAGACCAAACTGTTAAAACAGTTTTCAGCAGCGGTGTTCTTATCCAATATTGATATCGGTTCAATATCAGCAAAAACATGCATGTGATGTATGCTTGCATTTGTACACGCAGTCCTGCAGCGTGTTTACTTGTGCAAAACTGGACATGGTTGGTCTTTTCTTGTATTTTAGTCAAGTGAAGGTAAACGTGGTAGGCTATTGGCTACTTGGAGTTTGCAGCTACACAACAGCAACGCACACAATATTGCACAAGCTAGACATATGTAATAAATGGCCTTCATGGAAAAACAGTGTGTGTCAATAAAAACAAGTATCAAATACTTGTAGCGTATCAGAAAGTAAGCTATAACAAACGTGTCCGCGTCATTCAATTTATTGAGCTAAACTTCATGAATTATTGTGACCAATAGGTGTCGCCAAAGAACAATCACCACTCCACTTCAACTCAAAGACATCATAAGTCTATTCCAGATTTTATACCTAACATTGTTCCCTGTTAAATTAATTTCACTTGGTCAAAAATTTTCCAACATTCCACACTACAAAATAAGAGTATGCATGATCCCTGCTGATATTGTATTGGACCGGATTAATGTCGGTATTGACAAATACTTAAGGCGCCAATTTCAGTATCAAATCGGAAGTAAACATGCTATACCGGCACACTCCTACTTTTCTGTATGAGGAAGTGCAGCTGTAATAATAACCAGTCATTAGTACACGTAGGTCCAAAATGTCAGAACAAGACATGAATCGTACTGAAACTGAATACATTTTTCCCATTGGAATAATAACATTCCAATAAATTTGTCAGAGTTATTTGGTGACAAACCCCAAGATGCAGAGATGGAGGCAGGCATGGAATGAGAAAACATGATTTAATTAAATACTAAGACAAAAATAAAACCAAAAGGGTACAAACACAAAGCGGGCACGAGGCGGATAATCAAACAAAAGGAGCTAGCCTGGGAGCTAGAAAATAACAAACAGGAGCTTAGCGTGGAAGCTAGCGGGTAGCGAACTGGCAAACAGAAGTCATACTTGTATAATGAAAAATAAAACGGAAGCAGGGAACAAAAAACAGTAAGCTACAAACATCGACTGAATATAGCTTACCGCTCCACTGCTAGGACAGGGTACAACACGACAGGAGCGATAACACATCACAAGAGCGACTAGACGTGACATTGACAAGACAATACAATGATCCAGCCACTGACACAAGACAAAGCAGGTACAAATAGGTGCAGGCTGATTGGCAAGAGGTGTGGCCTGGTGCCAATCAGCCGCAGCTGAGGAGGAACACAGCACTCAGGGAACAAGACAGGAAGCTGACAAAATAAGAGCACTAGACAGGAACTAAGGACAGGAAATACTAAACACAGAGGAAACAGACAAATGCAGAGGAAAAAAAATAAAACATAGACAAATTGTCAGGGTAAAGCCTGACAGAATTAGTCCCACACAAAACACATAATGATAGTTTTACATGCAGAAAACAATGCAAAATTGCTGCAACTCACAACTTTCTTGGGTCAAATGATTGTTATATTCAATAGAAAAAGTGCAGACACTGAATTTTGATTCTTGGTTTAGACCAAAAGAGACGTTGCTATGTGCAATCTTTGGCCAACATTGGCCACCTGCTGTGTTGGCAGGTGTACCTAACGAGGTGTCCGATGAGCAGAAAGGTGAATAAAGGTTGAAGATAAATCTTGAATAACCTCTGGTGACTCCACAAAGGTGAACATATTCTACTGCTTTACGGTACATGTCGTTCCGTCGTGTGCATTTCTAAAACGAGCAGATTTACCCGAGTTCCAACGAGTGGCAGGTTTCACCCTTTATGTCCGACAGAGCTGATTATTTATGAGTACCTGCAGCTGAGAGGTTGATAAGCACACATCAGTGCTTCTCCAAATGTCTCAGTGGCTCATTTATTTCCCAAGAGTGCATCTTTTAGTTTAGCTAACCAAGCATGCTAACGGCGATGGAAGAGCCTTTTTAAAGGTCGAGAGGTTGATGAAGAGTGGGAGATGAAGACTTTCTACTGTCAGCATCTTGTCTCAGAATTCTACTGCAGCTTTGACAACAGTTATCTGGTTGACTCCTACATCAGTCCCACCAGGATTTCACAGATATTGCGGCCTAAAATGCCTGAATCTGTGGTAGCTTTTTCAGAAAGTTGTGGAAAAAGTTGCAATGTTATAACTGATAACACTCAAGCAGCTTGTGATATTTGTTATTAATGTTTTGAAAGTTCCTTGTCACCTTATCTCAAAAAGCACACCATTTCAAAACATGTAACTTATGGCACTCAGCATCAAGGGTTGGAATTGGGGGTTAATCCACCAAAAATGATTCCCAGGCGTGGCACCGCTGCTGCCCACTGCTCCCCTCACCTCCTAGAGGGTGATCAAGGGTGATGGGTCAAATGCAGAGAATAATTTCGCGACACCAAGAGTGTGTGTGACAATCATTGGTACTTTAACTTTAACTTTAAACAGTATTGACGTTTTACTTGTTTTATACCACACAGACACTCTAGATCAGGGGTGTCAAAGTCAAATACAGAGTGGGCCAACATTTTTAACCGCGGGCCAAGGTTGAACAAATTAACCTTTTAATAGGGACACAAACAAGTTTTGCATTAAATATTGAACAAGCAAGGCTTATATAACTTTAGTGAGATGCAAAATCCAATTTCAAATAATAAAAATAATAGTTAAAAAAATATCAATGGCATATCAAATAACATTTAAATACAAATGTTATGCCTTTTTTTCTATTTGCAATCTTCTGAGGTAAATATCAATTTTTTTCCACAGGCTAATAATACATTTGAAAATAAAATAACAATAATGAATGAACCAAACATTCAAGCCTTGAAGAGAAAACGCATGAATAAAACGTTAATTATTGGTCAGTTTGCTGGAAGTTTCCTGGAAGAGTTAGTGCTGCAAGGGGTTCTGGGTATTTGTTCCGGTGTGTTACGGTGCGGATGTTCACCTGAAATGTGTTTGTCATTCTTGTTCGGTATGGGTTCACAGTGTGGCGCATATTTGTAACAGTGCTAAAGTTGTTTATACGGCCACCCTCAATGTGACCTGTACTGCTGTTGACCAAGTATGGTTTGCATTCACTTGTGCGTGGATGTGTGTGTGTGTAAAAGCCACAAATATTATGTGACGCGCTGTTAGTATGGAGGAAAAGTGGACGTGACGACAGGTTGTAGAGAACGCTAAAGGCAGTGCCTTAAATGCACGCCCCCAACATTGTTGTCCTGGTGGAAATCGGTAGAAATTCGGGAGGGGCACTGAAATTCGGCAGTCTACCGGGAAAATTAGGAGGGTTGGCAAGTATGAGTATTAGTGGTGAATGCGGTGTTACAGCGGCACCGACGGTGTATAACACCGGCGGGCCAGCTCTAATGCTAAATTGATATTGCCTCAAGGGCCAAATGAAATTACATGGCGGGCCAGATTTGGCCCGCGGGCCAGAGTTTGACACCCATGCTCTAGATGGCAATAAAAGCACACACTTAGAGCTCATTGTCAAATGACCCATCCATCCATTTTCTACCACTTATTCCCTTTTGGGGTCGCGGGGGGCGCTGGGGCCTATCTCAGCTACAATCGGGTGGAAGGCGGGGTACACCCTGCACAAGTCGCCACCTCATCGCAGGGCCTTGTCAAATGACTGTATTGTTTTAATTCATTATAACACATAGTAATAATTACCTATAATTACAGAAAGAAACACCACCACAGGCTTCCTTATTGTCCACGCTGTCATTCACAAGTTGCAGACATTTTCCTTGTATGTTTTACACTTTAAAAGTGTTTGTCTATCATAAACATTTATTTATGTTCCAACACATTTACCCCACATTGTTAAGGGCATTTGTGAACAGATTAATTTCAGTTAGTAGCACTTAAACATCTCTAACACGTAAACGCTGCGTCTTTGCTAGGTCAGCAGTGGAAATGAACATCTGTTCTTGTTTTACCCTAGATCGGGGGTCAGCAACCCACGGCGCTAGAGTGACATTCGGCTCTTTAGATCCACCGGAGTGGCTCCGTGGAGCTATTTCAGTGATGTGTGGAAATGGAAAAAGATGACGAAAATAAATATATGTGTTGTTATGATATATTTTCTGTAGGAGAACAAACATGACACAAACTTTCCTAATTGTTAGAAATCCCACTGTTTATGTTATACATGCTTCACTGATGAGAAGATTTGGCAAGCACCGGTTTGTCCTACTAATTTCAGCGATCCTTGAACCAGGGCTGGGCGATATAACCATATACACGATAAATCCGGGTTTGTCTCTGTGCGATATAGAAAATGGTTTGGCTTCAAGTGGGACTATGTCAAATAGACAACCGTAATTTGTCAAGTGTGGGGCAAAAGCTTTGCTATAATAAATAGCATTACTGCTAATATGTAGCATTATTCGAAAAGTCACTCGCTAGTAGGGATGCGCGGATAAGCAATTATATCATCCGCAACCGCATCACCAAAGTCGTCATCCACCCGCCGTTCACCCGAACCAACATTTTATCAGAACCACAACCTCACGCTGAAATACATCAGAGGTCGGCCACCTTTACCACTCAAGGAGCTATTTAAACCCGTTTCACAGAGTAAAGAAGACAATGGGAGCCGCTAACCTTTTCGCAAACATCCAATGGTGTTCATCCTGATGACAAGAATAAGGGCGTGCTGTGAAGCCATTGCCTTTAACACCTTCAACAACACGTACAAACCGATTGTTAGTTAACAAAATGTTGTATGCAGCTTCCGCAATCACACGTACAAGATTGAAAGGCATACTGGGTGATACAGAATACACTGATGGTTGTGATATAAACAATTTTAACACTCTGACTAATATGCGCCACGCTGTGAAGCTACACCAAACAAGAATGACAAACACATTTCGGGAGAATATCCTCACAGTAACACAACAAAAACGCAACACAACAAATACCCAGAATCCTTTGCATCCGTGATGTGCTGAATATATTTAACACCCCCGCGCCCCCAACCCCACCCACTTTACCGACGCACGGGGTGGGGGGTTGGCGGGGTTTGCTGCTAGCGGGGTGTAAAAAATAGTCAGGGGTGTCATGGATGCAAAGGATTCTGGGTATTTTTTGTGTTGCGTTTATGTTGTGTTACTGGGAGGATTTCTCCCGAAATGTGTTTCTCATTCTTGTGTGGTGTGGCTTCACAGCCTGGCGCATATTACTAAGAGTGTTAAAATGGTTTATATCACAACCATTAGTGTACACTGTGTCACCCAGTATGCCTTGCAGTCGTGTGCGTGTGTCTGCTGAAGCCACACACAACATGATGCTGGACTGACAAGCAGAGCGTACATGCTGTAGAACAGTGGTCCCCAACCACCGGGCCGTGGCCTGACTGGTACCGCGCAGTAGAATAATTTTTTATTAAAAAAAACAAAAAAAACACAATATACACTTACAATTAGTGCACCAACCACAAAAACCTCCCCTTTTCATGACAAAAATGTCCCTTTTTCATGACAAAGAAGAAAAAAAAAAAAAGAAAAAAAAAGGACAAACCCTCTGAGAAGCCTCCATTTTAATAATGATTTCCAACGTAGCAAAAATGTGTAAAATAAAAATTTAAATACGACATTTCTGTCAACGAAGATTTGCGTCAGCCTGTGATAGTAGGCTAATATAGCTCATATAGACACTTACATCATGTGTTTCCTTCATTATAACACTTATATACAGCTTTTAATTTTTTGCAGGTCCAGACATATTTTTGTTCTGTATTTTTGGTCCAATATGGCACATTCAACATTTTGGGTTGCCGACCCCTGGCCTACACAAATAAATGTTCAATAAATAATATGAATACATTTCAACTAGGAAGTAAATGTTGATATACTATTTTACCCAGAAGGCTTAGCGCCGCAGACAAGAACGGGAAGCAGGATGATGTTATTTGTGTTGTTTTGATCAGTAAGGAGTATCTATCCATACATTCCATCCATTTTCTATCGCTTGTCCCTTTTAGGATCGCGGGGGGTGCTTGTATATGATATATTGTTACATGTTGTTTCTGTTTCTTCTACACAAAAAACAAACATAAATTTTGATTAGACAGTTGATTAGACAGTTGATTAGACGTGCGCGTTTGTGCGCTGCTCAAGGACAAAATTCTACTGGCGAAAATGTTTTTTATAATATAACACATTATAAAAATAGTACATTTTTTTATTTAACATTAAAATACAATGCATTTCCAACAAGCACATGTTATTTTTATGAATGCATTCATGTATTATAAAACATGTTTTATTTTTCATTAATACACAATACATCCATAAAATGTACCTGTTTTATTTAAGAATAATAAACAATACATTTACAACAAGCACATGTACAAACCCCGTTTCCATATGAGTTGGGAAATTGTGTTAGATGTAAATATAAACTGAATACAATGATTTGCAAATCCTTTTCAACCCATATTCAGTTGAATGCACTACAAAGACAAGATATTTGATGTTCAAACTCATAAACTTTTTTTTTTTTTGCAAACAATAATTAACTTAGAATTTCATGACTGCAACATGTGCCAAAGTAGTTGGGAAAGGGCATGTTCACCACTGTGTTACATCACATTTTCTTTTAACAACACTCAATAAACTTTTGGGACCTGAGGAAACTAATTGTTGAAGCTTTTGAAGTGGAATTCTTCCCCATTCTTGTTTTATGTAGCTCTTTAGTCGTTCAAGAGTCCGGGGTCCCCGCTGTCGTATTTTACGCTTCACAATGCACCACTCATTTTGCATGGGTGACAGGTCTGGACTGCAGGCGGGCCAGGAAAGTACCCACACTCTTTTACTACAAACCCACACTGTTGTAATTGGTGGCTTGGCATTGTTTTGCTGAAATAAGCAGGGGCGTCCATGATAACGTTGCTTGGATGACAACATATGTTGCTCCAAAACCTGTATGGACCATTCAGCATTGATGGTGCCTTCACAGATGTGGAAGTTACCCATGCCTTGGGCACTAATACCCCCCCATACCATCACAAAAGCTGGCTTTTGAACTTTGCGCCTATGACAATCAGGATGGTTCTTTTCCTCTTTTTTTCGGGGGACTCCACGTCCACAGTTTCCAAATAAAATTTGAAATGTGGACTCGTCAGACCACAGGACACTTTTCCACTTTGCATTAGTCCATCTTAGATGAGTCCGGGCCCAGCCAAGCCGATGGCGTTCCTGGGTGTTGTTAATAAATGGCTTTTGCTTTGCATAGTAGAGTTTTAACTTGCACTTAAAGATGTAGCGACCAACTGTAGTTACTGACAGTGATTTTCTGAAGTGTTCCTGAGCCCATGTAGTGATATCCTTTACACACTGATGTCTGTTTTTTATGCAGTACCGGCTGAGGGATCAAAGGTCCGTAATATCATTGCTTACATGCAGAGATTTCTCCAGATTCTCTGAACCTTGTGATGATTTTACAGACCGTAGATGGTAAAATCCCTAAATTCCTTGCAATAGCTTGTTGAGAAATGTTGTTCTAAAACTGTTCGACAATTTGCTTACAAATTGGTGACCCTCGCCCTATCCTTGTTTGTGAATTACTTAGCATGTCATGAAACCTGCTTTTATACCCAATCATGGCACCCACCTGTTCCCAATTAGCCTGCAAACTTGTGGGATGTTCCAAAAGAATGTTTGATGAGCATTCCTCAACTTTATCAGTATTTATTGCCACCTTTCCCAACTTCTTTGTTACGTGTTGCTGGCATCAAATTCTAAAGTTAATGATTATTTGCAAAATGTTTATCACTTTGAACATCAAATATGTTGTCTTTGTAGCATATCCAACCGAATATGGGTTGAAAAGGATTTGCAAATCATTGTATTCCGTTTATATTTACATCCAACACAATTTCCCAACTCATATAGAAACGGGGTTTGTACCTTTTATGAATGCATTAGTGCAATATAAAACATGTTTTATTTTTGAATAACACACAATACATCCATATAGAGTACTAATAAAAAGTATTTTTTATGTTAGCTATGACTGTGCCCCATAAATGTTGCCTAGCAACAACAATGCAAATATGACCTAAAAAAGAGTCCAAGGAATTTTGCTGCTGCCATCTTGTAAATTGTATATTTGTTGTATAGTTATCCTCAATAATACTTAATAAATGATTTTGAGGTGAAATAGAAATAAAACACATATTAGACAGTAGGAGAGAGCCCTGTAGTTTTCTGATGTGTGTTACTTTTATCCATGGCTTAGCAGCAGCAGCTGAGATGTTTCAAAACGAAGTGTGGTAGCTTTTTGCTTGTTGATGTCTTCTTATCAACTCGCTGGCTGAGTGAACTTCATCCAGGCGACAGTCACAAGCAGGGGGATTTTGTTTTATTATTTGTGATGGAAGCCATTACAGGTGGGGAATGATTCAGGAGGGAGAAAAAAAAACAATCTCCACGCTTGGGCGAACATGGCAGACTAATTTATTTCCAATGTGGTGTAGTGCTTTTGAAATGATGTCTTCAGATCACACACTGTAATGTCTAGTAGTCAACCTTGGAGGGGCCGGAAAAGTGTCTTTATTGGTGTCAACTCCTGATGACACATAAGTATTGGTACACTTGGCTGAGCTATACAGCGTTACATAGTAACGGGCACTCACTCATTTGCAGATATTTGTTTAAAAAGTAAAAAAAAAAGTTGTAGTTAAATTGGTTTCTTTGAAAAACCTGTATTTTGAAACACCGACGTCCGTTGAAATGAACTAAAATCAATTTAATCGATGCATTGCCCCCAAAACAGCACAATTGTAACATTGTAATAGACCTTTTGAAAATAAAAACAAACTTGTAGAGCAAGTGTAGGGAACCTATGGCTCCAGAGCCAGATGCGGCTCTTTTGATGACTGAGTCTGGCTCTCAGATAAATCTTAGCTGACACTGCTTAACACAATAAGTAATTAATAATTCCGCCGGTAATCACAGTGTTAAAAATAACGTTCAAATTATAAAAAATTCTCATGCACTTTTGTCCAACCAACCATTTTCTATCGCACCTGTTCAAGAAGTCGCTTTAATTGTAAGAAGTATAATATTTATTTTTGGTTAGCTTTAGAATAACAATGTTATTATCTTGGGGACTGCGTGGCGAAGTTGGGACAGTGCCTGTGCTAGCAATCTGAGGGTTACTGGTTCAATCCCCAGCTTCTACTATCTTAGTCACATCCGTTGTGTCCTTGAGCAAGACATTTCACCCTTGCTCCTGATGGGTCCTGGTTAGCGCCTTGCATGGCAGCTCCCGCCATCAGTGTGTGAATTTGTTTGTGAATGGGTGAATGTGGAAATAGTGTCAAAGCGCTTTGGGCTCCTTAAAAAGGGGTAGAAAAGCGCTATACAAATACAACCATTTACCATTTTTTTTTTTTACCATTTTTAAAAAGAATAAGAAACTTATTACACTGTAAAAATGTTGGTCTTAAAAATACACGCATTTAGTTGTATTCAGTGTTAAAAAAAAGATTATATGGCTTTCACAGAAATACATTTTGAAATATTTGGCTTTCATGGCTCTCTCAGCCAAAAAGGTTCCCGACCCCTGTTGTAGATAATACATATTGTATAAAAACAGGACAATGGAATATTGTACAAACAAGTACAGGAGGTTTATGAAGTACCAGTAATGTAATAATAGGAGCAGTGTTATTTTGACCGCAGGTTTAAATTTAGTTTTAGTCATAGTATTTTGACGAAAATGTAGGGGTGTAACGGTACACAAAAATTTCGGTTCGGTACGTACCTCGGTTTAGAAGCAATGTGTAAAAAAGCGCTCAAAAGAATCAAGTATGCTGATCCCAGCAGGAAAGAAGTATAAATCAAGCAGGTCAAGGGTACTGTTAAATATGGCCTGTCAGGATCAAGATGTCTATTGGATTATTAGACAGACATGAGGTCAAAGTGCTTTTGCATTGAGATTATTGATGTGTTTGCTGGAGGGAAATCAATAAGCAGAGTGATGCTTTCATGATAATTTTAGGACAGCATAACAGACAAAAAGAAAAATAATGTATGAGAAAATGACTTTGTGCTCTAACAGGATGACAAAATGTACTCTTGTCGGAGTACAGTTTGCAGCTAAAGTAACAACCATACCTTCTTGGGTGTCAACGATTTTGTAAAAAAAAAAAAAAAAAAGTTTAAATAGAACAACATTCAGACATGAACAATCCCAAACACGTCCGTCAAAAGTTGTATGCCTCAAAAATCACAAATAACTTTATCAGTAACGAATAACTCGGGATAAATTGAAAGCGTAGCATTGAGTTTTGAGAGGTTCTCCTTCCCCTCAGAAGCAACACTGACACGAGAACAGTTTGGAATTAAACAATAGATTTTCATGACAAAAAGACAGCAATTTGCAGGAATTTTTTTTCTAAAGGACAAAAGCAAAAGCAATTACAGTTTTTTTCCGAACCATAGGCCGCTACTTTTTCCACACAAGCTTTCGAACCCTGCGGCTTATACCAAAGTGTGACTAATCTATGAATTTTTCTTCGCTAATGCTAAATAACGGTTAAGCAAAGAAATGATCTACTCTGAGAAACTGTTCAAAGTGTTTACTAAGTACAAGAAGGAAGAATCTGGATAGACATCTTGAACCTTATTAAAAAATAATATCCGTCTTATAAAGGATGAATACAGACATCAATGACTTTTTTTTGTTTTGTTTGATCAGCCGTTTTACTGCCTTATTACAGGCACCCTTTGTAGTTAAGGTATGTGAAGCCTTTACAAAAACTTTCTATGTAAATACTTCATTTCACAACTATATATCTGCAGCTTGTGGATAATGTATGAAAATGTCTTTTTTTCCTTCTATGATTTAGGGGGTGCGGCTTATACTATGGATTGGGAAAAAAGGCAACAATAAGGTTAAAGGTTAGATTTTGGTAAAACGAAATGAAAACACAACAACACCCCCCTACCAAAACAAATAGATTTGACTACCGTATTTTTCGGACTATAAATTGCAGTTTTTTTCATAGTTTGGCCGGGAGTGCGACATATATTCCGGAGCGATTTATGTGTGAAATTATTAACACATTACCGTAAAAAATCAAATAATATTATTTATCTCATTCGCGGAAGAGACAAAGAAAATGTCAGCAATCATCACACACACATCAACCAATAAGAATTTGGCAGGGGAGGGTCATGGCAGAAGTGCATTGTGGGTCATGGAATGCTAACTGCTATATGCCACTGCCGTAGCTATTAAAATGGATCATTTTATCGTTGGGGGTAACTTATAAAAACTGAGAAGGGCTGAACAAAAATTTCACCAAAAAGGAAATCATGTACTGCAGATTACACAATATCATCCATCCATCCATTTTCTACCGCGTATTCCCTTTTGGGACGCGGGGGGCGCTGGCGCTTATCTCAGCTACAATCGGGCGGAAGGTGGTATACACCCTGGACAAGTCTCCACCTCAGCGCAGGGCTACACAATATCAAATATCAAATAATATTATTTATCTAATTCGCGGAAGAGACGGAGAAAATGTCAGCAATCGTCACACACACGTCAACCAATAAGAATTAGGCGGGGGAGGGTCATGGCAGAAGTGCATTGTGGGTCATGGAATGCTAACTGCTATATGCTATATGCTACTGCCGTAGCTACTAAAATGGATCATTTAAGCGTTGGCGGTAACTTATAAAAACTGAAAAGGGCTGAACAAAAATGGCACTGAAAAGGAAATCATGTACTGCAGATTACAAGCTGGACGTAGTGAAATATGCAGCAGAAAACGACAAGAGGAAGCGGCGCACACCTTTGGAGTTGGCAGAGTTGTTTAGAAGCAACATCGAGGAAGAAGATTTTATTGGATTTAACGATTAGGAGTGAAAGATTGTTTGGTAAAAGTATAACATGTTCTATATGTTATAGTTATTTGAATGACTCTTACCATAATATGTTACGTTAACATAGCAGGCACCTTCTCAGTTGATTATTTATGCCTCATATAACGTACACTTATTCAGCCTGTTGTTCACTATTCTTTATTTATTTTAAATTGCCTTTCAAATGTCTATTCCTTGGGTTGGATTTTATCAAATAAATTTCCCCCAAAAATGCGACTTATACTTATGGTTGGCAATGGTATGCTGAAATGTAGCATTATGCCGTTCTTCCCTCTCCCTCCAAAGCACCACAGACACCAGGACAGTTTTAAAAAAATGTATTTTGTGACAAAAATACACCAATTTGCAGAGAAAGAATATCCAAATGAAAAAGACAAAAATCATCAACAATAAGGCTTTCATAAGTAAGACCGTGTTGGTGCCAGCAGGAAAGAGATGAGACAAGTGCAGTCCTTCTCTCCTCCCGCTCCTCTCGTTTATGGAGGCTGCCTATATGGATGCAGCCAATCAGCCCAAACCAGCTCGATGGGACGCACCTAGGGACATTTGGCAACAGCCAGCACACCTGCAACCAATCAAGTAACAAAAAAAACACACAAAACGAAATGAAAACCCTAAGAAAATACTCTCAAGCCTAACACAATCTTCCCAAAGAAAAGCATCTTCTCTCCCAAAGATGGTCAATAACCAATACCCCGTACAAAACCCCACAAAATATTGTCTGCTACAATGTTTGCCGCTCTCTTTTTTGATGCAGGATTGCAGTCATTGCCGGACGAGCCCCCAGTTATGTTATGCCAGGAGATGCTGAAGCAGAGTATAACGTTTTGAAAGGTTATTCCCTCCAAAGCACCACTCAGACTAGGACATTTTCGTGATATTGATTGCAGCCTCTTACCATTAAAATATACTCTAAAATACAATATATTATTGGGCATATGCAGTTCAATGTTGTACCGTATTTTCCAGACCATAGGGAGCACCGAATTATAAGGCACACTGCCGATGAATAATCTATTTTTTATCTTTTTTAAAGCAGTCATGTTATTATTTTTTTTTTATATTGAAAACACTTCCTTGTGGTCTACATAACATGTAATAGTGGTTCTTTGGTCAAAATGTTGCATAGATTATGTTTTACAGACCATCTTCAAGCCACTTTATGACAGTCGCTTCAGGATGCGCTGTTTTGTGGGCGGTCTTATTTACGTGGCTCACCTTCATCACCGTGATCTTTGTTGTTAGAGGTGTAGCGTGCAAGGACGGAGTGGAAGAAGTGTCAAAAGAGGGAGCTAACTGTTTTAATGACATTCAGACTTTACTTCAATCAATAACAGAGCTGCATCTCCTCATCCTAACCACAAGGCCGGTAATGTGTCCCGTGAAAAAACGTCCGACCGGAACTCTTTAATAACTAAAGTTCATTGGGTGGATAATGTAAACTCACTACACCGGTATGTTCTATCGCTTTCATGGCGAGTTTACTGACCGATATTAGTAAGAACTTTACTCTACTTACTATTAGAAATGGCAACAAGAAGATAGAGAAAAAGAATAAGCTCATCGACTACGGAGGGCGTAATTTATGCAGATCCCAAATACAGATCAGCAAGTACCAGAAGGCAAGAAAAGTTGCTTTTGTATAATATTGCGAAACAAAACTCCAAATATGTCTTACCTTATACACACACCATAATAATACTCGTATGTTGAAGCACATCAAACAGTGCGGCTTCATTGCTTACCAAAGTCATACTAAAACATTTTGATACATTTGTGAGCGCCGTGTGTAATGTTCTATATTTTCAATGGAACATATACAATGTTGGTGTTTTTTACTTGAGTCATATTGCCATCATAGTGCAGTCTACACGTATCTCTTATGTTTGACTGCCATCTACTGGTCACACTTATCATTACACCATGTACCAAATAAAATATCTTAGAGTTCGGTAAGCAAAACCAGAATTATTCCATACATTAGGTGCACCGGGTTATAAGGCGCACTGTTGAGTTTTGAGAAAAAAAAAAAAAGATTTTAAGTGCCAGAATATATGGTAATATAATAAGATAAATAACAGTATGTGGAGAGGAGCGTGGTCCACGCGTTCCCTGCGGGCGGGGTATGTGCAGGGGGCGGCCATGAAGCAGCCAACACGTGAGTGGATACCTCGGCTGTTTGAGTGTCACGGCTCACTCTGCACAACCTATCTCTAACAATCGCAAAGTGGGGGAATACCCGCGTTTTCCCCGGGCGCACCAGCTGACCGTCGATGTAATCCACCTGTTCCCAGGCCGCACGCAAAGTTTCATCGCGGGACTGCTCAAGGGGAAAATCATCCGTGGGTTGCCGGGGGGGGGCTTCCCGCGAAGCCCCCGCCGGTTCCCGCTCGGCAGCGCCGGATGAATCCGCGTCGCCAGCGAGTACTGCTTGGATACTCCCCTGTCCTACTGTCCGTGAACGCATCCCCACACATTGTGTTACTAAGCCAACAGTTTGGACACACCTTCTCATTTAATGTTCCTTTATTTTCATGACTATTGTAGATTGTCACTGAAGGCATTGAAAACTATGAATGAACACATGTGGAGCTATGTACTTAACAAAACAAGTTGAAATAACCGAAAACATGTTTTACATTTTAGTTTCTTTTAGAAAAAGTCACCCTTTACTTTTTCGCATTTTTCTCCATGAGCTTCAACAGGTAGTCACCTGAAATGGTTTTCACTTTACAGGTGTGCTTAAAGCTCATCGAGAGAATGCCAAGAGTGTGCAAAGCAGTAATTGGAGCTAAGGGTGGCTATTTTGAAGAAACTATGATATAAAACATGTTTTCAGTTATTTCACTTTTTTTTGTTAAGTACATAACTCCTCATTTGTTAATTCATAGTACTGATGCCTTCAGTGACAATCTACAATGTAAAGAGTCATAAAAATAAAAAAATCACATTGAATGAGGAGAAGGTTTCCTGGGTAGGTCTCGCATGAGAGGAAGGGGGGGGGGTGGGCTTAATCATTTTGCAATGCAGTCAGTTACATACCAGCTGACTCTGCGGTCAAAGTTGGAAGTGCCATAAAACATATTTTAAGATATTCAATGCTCTACTGCCATCTGGCGTTTAAAGTTGATAGTACACCCCCCTAATTTGTCACGGTTCATGTGTTAGGTAAACCATAACAAATTGGACCATTTTAAATCCCCTTCTTACTATATTATACTATGTTTTAAAACTAATAAATCGCTGAACATTGTTTGCATTCATATGCTACACTGCAACCTGTTTATGTTGACCCCATTAATGTTGACCACCCAGCTACAGTAAGTTGCGCTAGTTCGTCAACATACATGGTTGGCCGCTTGTGTTGACAGAAAATACCAATGTTCTATGAAAAAGGTTAACTTGATCAATATCACTAAACAGCAACACAACTACTGTCAATTAAATAGCGTTAAAATATGCACACCAATTTTTTGTTAAGTGCAAAGTAAGCTTAAAAATAAAAGCATAGCCAAATCAAGCTGCTATCAGTAGTCTACTATATATATATATATATATATATATATATATATATATATATATATATATATATATATATATATACACACACACACACACACACACACACACACACACACACACACACACACACAGTGTTTCCCACAGGTCAGGCATCTATTTGCGGTGTTGTGGTCGGGCGGCGGGGTGGGGGTGGCTGGGGGGGCAGTGGCGGCGTTGGAATATAATTGCAACACTTTATGTACATATTTATATACATATTTATATAATATTTACATATTTATATAATATGTAACTACAAGCTCCATTCACAGACAGAGTCCCATTGCTTTTATGAGCGGTAGAGCAAGTCAGAAGATGCAAAAAAAAAATATATATATGTTTTTATTTTTTACTTATTTATTTGTGGCTGCTGTAATTCTTTCGTGGCGGGCCGCCACAAATTAATGAATGTGTGGGAAACCCTGATATATATATATATATATAATATATATATATATATATATATTGAACACACACTAAAGTACTGACTGTTGGTATTATTGAGTAGTCGTACAGATTCCCAGGTATCGGGAATTGGTACTGTATCAATTCAAATGTAAAAATAAAATCTTTTTAACGATCTGCTATTGTTTGAAAAAAAAATGTTTATTTGCTGTTTTTGACTTTCTGGTGTGTTGTTTTAGCTGTGTCTTTCTTAGGAAGCATTGGCAGAAGTTACATAATTCCTGCTGTTGTTGACTGTTTTCTGCACATTTTGGATTGGTATAATGATGTCTATAATCTGATCATTCAAAAGTTGACTGTAGTGCGATGATGATGTCACACCTTCCTCTCAGAGTCTGAGCGTCTATGTATGATTTTCATGCTTGCCCACATATTTTGGAGCAGAGCTGCAGACAACAAACAGCGCTTCTGACCTCACTGTGAGGCCACAGCAACCTTTTGGGGCTTTGTGCGCTTTGCCGCGGTCCTTAGAGAAGGACGTTGGCCAATTACAATGCTTGAATCCATTGTCCTCCCTGGAGGATGTTACCGTTCGACAGCTTAAAGTACACACACTTTCATCGCCATGGCAACTCCCCCCTCGACACCCCCACCCACACATCCTCCCACTGTCTCTCTCGCTCTGCGCTACACTCGGTGTGCACAATAAGCTGGTACTTGCACACAACTTTTACAATGAACAAGGCAAACGTTACAATTTTAACAGATCAAGAGTGCATTAATTATTAACAGGATCTTACCATTTTTCATGACTCAGCACTGTAATTTATTTGACATAAAAGGAAGATTAGGTACAGCTGTTTATTTATTTGTTAGACTCAAAGTAAATATAGTTGACTATCAAAACCCCAAAACAAACCATTCACTTTGCAGAGTCTACTGACTTTTCTGATATTCACTGTGCATTTCTGAGTCAGGAGGTAGGGTGGACACATGTACAGAATGCAACACACTAACAAAGCAAAAATATTGAAATATTTGGCAAATTTTCACTATTATCCTAAAAAAAATATAAAAAATATAATTTTTTAATTTGTTTTAATTTATTTTTTACAAAAATTGTACAATAAATTCTACCTTAAAATTAATTGTTGTGGACTGCTACAAGTAAATTACTGTACGGCAAGCACTAGGAAAAGGAAAAGCGCCATGCTTACAGGTTGCCTGTCGAACTGTCAGTCACTCTAGTGCTATTTTTGTTATCAAATATATAACCCTGTATTTAAAAAAAAAAAAATACATGGATCTGGTTGGTCATAGATAGCTAGAATGGGTATTATTTAGTTGCCAGATATTAGGGCTGGGATGATAATACAATATCATTATATATCGCGAAATACATTTAATCGGTATCAATGTAAAATGCATTCGATACAACATTCAATATATACAGTGGCAATCAAAAGTTTACATACACTTGTTAAGAACATAATGTCAAAGCTGTCTTGAGTTTCCAATAGTTTCTACAACTCTTATTTTTTTGTGATAGAGTGATTGGAGCACATACACATACACACAAACATTCACGAAGTTTGGTTCTTTTATGCATGTATTATAGGTCCACTGAAAATGTGACCAAATCTGCTGGGTCAAAAGTATACATTCAGAAATGTTAATATTTGATTACATGTCACTTGGCAAGTTTCACTGAAATAAGGCTCTTTCTGTAGCCATTCACAAGCTTCTGGCAAGCTTCTGGTTGAGTTTTTGACCTCTCCTCTTGGCAAAATTGGTGCAATCCAGCTAAATTTGTTGGTTTTCTGACATGGACTTTTTTCTTCAGCATTGTCCACACGTTGAGTTGAGTTGAGTTAAGTTGAGTTTAAGTTTATTTCAAACATGCAAGCATACAACATGATACATCGCAATTTCCAGTTTCTCTTTTCAACATGTTTGAAAATGAGTAGGAAGAAGCAGATCCTACTCCTTTTCTTTTACATAACAGTTACTAAATTTTTTGTTCACTTCCTGTTCTCAATGTAATCACAACATACTCCATAAGTAATCACAATCAAAATAAATAATTGATGAAGTAAGTTTTATTCCATACGATGAGATAAGTAAGATTATTTTGAGAATGAAAGAATGAATGGGTGAATGTACTTTGTAAACACTTCCAGTTTGAAGTTTCTTGAAGTGGATCATATTAGTACATTTTTTGATTGCTTTGCTTAATCCATTCCATGATTTAATTCCACATACTGATATACTGAAGGTCTTAAGTGTTGTACGTGCGTACAGATGTTTTAAATTACATTTTTCTCTAAGATTATATTTCTCCTCTTTTGTTGAGAAGAATTGTTGTATATCGTTGGGTAGCAGGTTATAATTTGCTTTGTGTATAATTTTAGCTGTTTGCAATTTCACTATGTCGTGGAATTTCAGTATCTTTGATTCAATAAATAAAGGGTTTGTATCAATCAATCAATCAATGTTTACTTATATAGCCCTAAATCACTAGTGTCTCAAAGGGCTGCACAAACCACTACGACATCCTCGGTTGGCCCACACAAGGGCAAGGAAAACTCACACCCAGTGGGACATCGGTGACAATATTGACCCAGTGGGACGTCGGTGACAATGATGACTATGAGAACCTTGGAGAGGAGGAAAGCAATGGATGTCGAGCGGGTCTAACATGATACTGTGAAAGTTCAATCCATAATGGATCCAACACAGTCGCGAGAGTCCAGTCCAAAGCGGATCCAACACAGCAGCGAGAGTCCCGTTCACAGCGGAGCCAGCAGGAAACCATCCCAAGCGGAGGCGGATGAGCAGCGCAGAGATGTCCCCAGCCGATACACAGGCAAGCATGTCTAAGAAGTATCGGTGGTAGTCCCTCTTAGTGCCATTTTTAATAATGCTATTGAGAATGCCCCATGTTGCTCTCATATTATTTTTTTGTTCCTGTCCAATAATTCACTGTAATATTTTTTTTCGTTTAAGTCAGGACTTTGGGAAGACCATTCTAAAACCTTAATTGTAGCCTGATTTAGCCGTTCCTTCACCACTCTTGATGTGTGTTTTGGGTCATTGTCCTGTTGGAACACCCAACTGCGCCCAAGATTGAAAATAAGATATTCTTCATCTCAGTATTTTCATAATGACTGAATTAATTAAGTAAATATTACAAAACTGTTGTCTTACTCATTCACAGATGTCATTTTACTATTTTGCTGTAAAGAAGGTCAGTGAATGAATGTATATATTTGTGGGCGCTCTGACGTGGGAAAGGGGTAGGATTAAACAAGCTTTGCTTCTTCCTACTCCTTTTCGGACATGATGTATTGTGAAATGATATGAAATTGCCTGATGTGCATTATAATGTAGTAGGTGTGTCATGTTCGAAATAAACTGAGAAAAGAAAGAAAAGAAAGACCCAACCTTCAAGCTGATGATTTTAGGTTGTCCTGAAGAATTGTGAGGTACTCTTCCTTTTTCATTGTCCCATTTACTCTTTGTAAAGCACCAGTGTCTCAAAGGGCATAATACTACCACCACCATGCTTGATGGTAGGATGGTGTTCCTGGGATTAAAGGCCTCACCTTTTCTGCTCCAAACATATTGCTGGGTATTGTGGCCATACAGCTGAATTTTAGTTTCATCTGACCACAGAACTTTCCGCAAGAAGGTCTTATCTTTGTCCATGTGATCAGCAGCAAACCTTAGACGATCCTTAAAGGCCTACTGAAACCCACTACTACCGACCACGCAGTCTGATAGTTTATATATCAATGATGAAATATTAACATTGCAACACATGCCAATACGGCCTTTTTTATTTACTAAATTGCAATTTTAAATTTCCTGTTGAAAGTGTCCTGTTGAAAACGTCGCGGAATGCTGACGTGTACGCGTGACATCACAGACTGTTAGGAAATATTAGCGCTGCGCACACACACACACAGCTAAAAGTCGTCTGCTTTAACCGCATAATTACACAGTATTCTGGACATCTGTGTTGCTGAATCTTTTGAAATTTGTTCAATTAATAATGTAAAAGTCAAAGTAGAAAGATGGAGTTGGGAAGCTTTAGCCTTTAGCCACACAAACACACGGTGATTACTTGTTTAAAATTCCCGGAGGTGAAACTTTCCTATGGATCAGAGCGGTCAAGCGAAAATGGATCTCGACCACTTTTCCACCAGCAGTTTTCGGTGAGAAAATTTTGGTAAAAATTCACCACTTACCGGAGATTAGCTGAGCTTGTGCCGCCCGTACAGCTGCCGCCGACTTCCATCACACACTGGCGTCTACAAACCCGTGGACACACCCTTCCGATTATCAGGTACTATTAAACTCACTAAAACACTAGCAACACAATAGAAAGATAAGGGATTTTCCAGAATTACCCCGCCTTCCGCCCGATTGTAGCTGAGATAGGCGCCAGCGCCCCCCGCGACCCCGAAAGGGAATAAGCGGTAGAAGATGGATGGATGGATGGATGGATCCTGGTAAATGTGTCTAAAAACATCTGTATCCGTCCCAATGCAATTGCCTTTTTTTTTTTTTCTAGTCCGTCACTATCAATATCCTCAAACACAAATCTTTCATCCTCGCTCAAATTAATGGTGAAATTGTTGTTTTCTCGGTCCGAATAGCTCTTTTTGTTGGAGGCTCCCTTTAAAAACAATCTGAGGATGCGAGGAGACATCAACGGGTGACGTCATCGTCTGCGACTTCCGGTAAAGGCAGGGCTTTTCTGTTAGCGACCAAAAGTTGCGAACTTTATCGTGGATGTTCTCTACTAAATCCTTTCAGCAGAAACATGGCAATATCGCGAAATGATCAAGTATGACACATAGAATGGACCTGCTATCCCCGTTTGAATAACAAAATCTAATTTCAGTAGGCCTTTAAGGTGTGGCATCTGGAGCAAGGGCTTCCTTCTTGCATGGTAGCTTCTCAGTCCATTGCGATGAAAAACGCGCTTGACTATGAACACTGACACCTGTGTTCCAGCAGCTTCCAATCCATTGCAGACCTGCTTTTTGGTGGTTCTCGGTTGATTCTTGATCATCCTGACCAATTTTCTCTCAGCAGCAGGTGATAGCTTGCGTTTTATTCCTGATCGTGGAAGTGGCAAAACTGTTCCATGCACTTTATACTTACAAACAATTGTCTGCACAGTTGCTTTTGGACTCTTTGACATTCTCATTGTCGCATTTGTAACCGAGTCTAATGACTGCATCACATGAGTCCTATTTAAATGGACTCAGAAAAGTCAACAGGTGTCGTCAATCATAATCACTCACATGAAGTTAAGAGGCCATGCCATGAAGCTAATTTGATTTGCTTGTAACTTCTCTACATCACCAAAATTTATATTGTATGTTTCTGTGTGTGTGTGTATATATATATATATATGTATATATATATATACATATATATATATATATATATATATATATATATATATATATATATATATATATATATATATATATATATATATAAAATTGGCCCTAGTGTGTGAATGTTGTCTGTCTATCTGTTGGCCCTGCGATGAGGTGGCGACTTGTCCAGGGTGTACCCCGCCTTCCGCCCGATTGTAGCTGAGATAGGCGCCAGCGCCCCCCGCGGTAGAAAATGGATGGATATATTTATATATTTATATATATATTTTTATATATATATATATATATATATATATATATATATATATATATATATATACTTTTGACCCATCACTTTTGGTCACATTTTCAGTAGACCCATCATACATTCATAAAAGAACCATCCATCTAGGGATGGGCGATACGTTTTTTTTTTTTATTATCTCGATATTTTTAGGCCATATCGCGATACACGATGTATATCTCCATATTTTGCCTCAGCCTTGAATGAACACTTGATGCATATAATCACAGCAGTATGATGATTCTATGTGTCGATATTAAAACATTTTTCTTCATAATGCATTAATATATGCTCATTTTCATGCAGAGAGGGAAATCACAACTAAGTCAATTGACCAAAACTGTATTTATTAAACAGTTATTAAGCAGTAGCACAAAAATTCATGTCATTTCAAAACAGAAAGTGCAAGATTGTCACTAAGATGACATATCTTAGTGATATGTCATCTTGTGCATGTCACTAAGATGACATATCAAAACAACACTAAATTAAAGTGTACTTTTTGTACACAACGCCACTGCAATAGTTAAAAACAAATAAAGCGCCTCTTTTGTGCATGATGTCACACAAGATATTTCAATGAGTGTCACATAAAAATGAGCTGCATATCAAATAGTATTTGTCTTACTGTTGTTGGCGAACCCCAAGATGCAGAGAAGGAGGCAGGCATTGAGTACGAAAATATGATTTAATTAAAATACTAAAACAACAACAAAACCAAAAGGGTACAAACAAAGCGCACACGAGGCGGATAACAAACTTGGCTACGAACAAAAACGTGGAAGCAGAGAACAAAAGACAGTAAGCTAGAAATACTAAAACAAGAAGAAAATCAAAAGGGTACAAACAAAAAGCGCGCACAAGGCAGATAACAAACTTGGCTATGAACAAACAAACTTGGAAGCAGGGAACAAAAGACAGTAAGCTACAAACCACTACCAAATACCAAATACATGCATTGACACGACATGACACAACACGGCAGGTAGCAACGACAATAATCCAGCCCATACTGGATGGGAAGGCAGGTTAAAATAGGAATCTGGCTGATTGACACCAGGTGTGGCCAGGTGCCAATCAGCCACAGCTGAGGGGAAACAGCGCTCAGGGAGAAACACAGGAAACAGACAAAATAAGAGCGCTGACAGGAAATAATACACACACAGAGGAAACAAAGATAAATGCAGAGGAAAAAACTAAAACATAACCAAACTGTCAGGGACGAACCTGACACTTACGGTGTTGATGTGGAAATGAATAAGCAGTGCTGCTACTTTTTGTAGCAACGCTTCCACCGCATAAATGTTAAACATGTTCCTGCTTGAAGCCAAACCACCGCCAGACGATGCACCCCGTGCTGTTTTTCTAGGGAATAAATTATTCCTCCATTTGTTACTAGATTCGCACCTTCTCTCTCTCTTATTACCTACCACTCGCAACACACCGTTAGCATCACAGCTAATGTTACCATGTCGCACTCTCTCTGCTCGGTAGGACGTGTGACGTCGCACGCGTGACGTATGTAAGAAGGTGCGCTTGTTTTAAGTCTCTGTGAGAAGGAGAGACAAGAAAGAGGGAGAAACACATGCAGTTTAATGCCTGCAGCTAAAAGCAACTGCGTGGGAACGTATACTCGAATATTACGATATACAGTAGTAATTTTTTTATACCGCACAGAGACAAACCCGCGATATATCGAGTACATGGATGTATCGCCCAGCCCAACATCCATCCACCCATCCATTTTCTACCGCTTGTCCCTTTTGGGACCGCGGGGGTTGCTGTAGCCTATCTCAGCTGCATTCGGGTGGAGGGCGCCGTACACCCTGGACAATTCGCCACCTAATCACAGGGCCATAAAAGAATCAAACTTCATTAATGTTTTTTGTGACAAACAAGTACGTGCTCCAATCACTCTATCACAAAAAAATAATAGTTGTAAAAATGATTGGAAACCTAAAGACAGCCATGACATTATGTATGTATTAAGTGTATGTAAACTTTTGACCATGATTGTATTTGGGTTAACTACACACGTCACCTGAAACGCTGAAAGCTAAACGACATCCCTGCTTCAGTGCCGTCTTCTTCTCCGCTGTACCGTTACACTGAACACAGAGATAAGTATGCGTTTATTAAGTATCCATCTTTGTGTGGACATGGCCATAGTTTTCGGCCATTATTGCCCAGCCCTACCAGATATTCGTACATAATTAAACATATTCTGGTGGTGTATTTCTACAGGGTGCTTACTTTTTGTATGGATGTCACAGGGTTGATTCTTTGTGCTGGTTTCATTCCCAGTTAAATGGAAATTTTAAAAGAGCACCATGTGTAAAAAGTAGGGATGCATCGATCGATTGGCCACCCATTGGTATCGGCTGATTAGTGTGGAAAAGCTATGCAATCGGCCAATACCAGTAATGCTATCAATGCCCCAAAGCTGATCCCTTTCTGGTGGCGAGCAGCTAACCGTGTATGTTCATACACAGTATGGAGCCATTCCTGTAAGTTAATCATAACCACCTCCATTGTCGCAAATTTACTGCATTTTTTAAAAGTATGTTAAGTATTTGTATCATGTATTATTATCACTGGGAAACAAGGCTAAACATGTTGCACTTCAAATAAGAACAAGTCAAGAGCAGTTATGGTCATCACTCAGGTACTGGAATAAAAGGGTATTCATGTGGGTCCATTCATCACAGTTTACCTGAGACATAAAACATAACACATTAGGGTGTGCACTATCCACTTTAGCCGCCAGATGGAAGTAGAGTGTATATACAAACCCCGTTTCCATATGAGTTGGGAAATTGTGTTAGATGTAAATATAAACGGAATACAATGATTTGCAAATCATTTTCAACCCATATTCAATTGAATATGCTACAAAGGCAACGTATTTAAAGTTAAAACTGATACACTTTTTTTTGTGTGCAAATAATCATTATCTTTAGAATTTGATGCCAGCAACATGTGACAAAGAAGTTGGGAAAGGGGGCAATAAATACTGATAAAGTTGAGGAATGCTCATCAAACACTTATTTGGAACATCCCACAGGTGTGCAGGCTAATTGGGAACATTTGGGTGCCATGATTGGGTATAAAAGCAGCTTCCATGAAATTCTAAGTAATTCACAAAGAAGGATGGGGCGAGGGTCACCAATTTGTAAGCAAATTGTCGAACAGTTTTAGAACAACATTTCTCAACGAGCTATTGCAAGGAATTTAGGGATTTTACCATCTACGGTCCGTAAAATCATCAAAAGGTTCAGAGAATCTGGAGAAATCACTGCACGTAAGCGATGATATTACGGTACTGCATCAAAAAGCAACATCATTGTGTAAACGATATCACCGCATGGGCTCAGGAACACGTCATAAAACCACTGTCAGTAACTACAGTTGCTCGCTACATCTGTAAGTGCATGTTAAAACCCTACTATGCAAAGCGAAAGCCATTTATCAACAACACCCAGGAACGCCGCCGGCTTCGCTGGGCCCGAGCTCATCTAAGATGGACTGATGCAAAGTGGTAAAGTGTTCTGTGGTCTGACGAGTCCATATTTTAAATTATAGTTGGAAACTGTGGACGTGGTGTCCTCCGGAACAAAGAGGAAAACAACCATCCATTCGGATTTTTATAGGAGTAAAGTTCAAAAGCCAGCACCTGTGATGGTATGGGGGTGTATTAGTGCCCAAGGCATGGGTAACTTACACATCTGTGAAGGCACCTTTATTGCTAAACAGTCCCTACAAATTTTGGAGCAACATATGCTGTCATCCAAGCAACGTTATCATGGATGCCCCTGCTTATTTCAGCAAAACAATGCCAAGCCACGTGTTACAACATTGTGGCTTCGAGGTAAGAGAACGCAGGTACTTTCCTGGCCCGCCTGCAGTCCAGACATGTCTCCCATCGAAAATGTGTGGCGCATTATGAAGCGTAAAATACGATAGCGGAGACCCCAGACTGTTGAACGACTGAAGCTCTACATAAAACAAGAATGGGAAATAATTACTCTTTCAAAGCTTCAACAATTAGTTTCCTGAGTTCCCAAACGTTTGAGTGTTGTTAAAAGAAAAGGTGACGTAACACAGTGGTGAACATGCCCTTTCCCAACTACTTTGGCATGTGTTGCAGCCATGAAATTCTAAGTTAATTATTATTTGCAAAAAAAAAAAAATTGTTATGCGTTTCAACATCAAATATCTTGTCTTTGTAGTGCATTCAATTGAATATGGTTTGAAAATGATTTGCAAATCATTGTATTCCATTTATATTTACATCTAACACAATTTCCCAACTCATATGGAAATGGGGTTTGTACTTAAAAATGTGTTTTGTGGCAAGTCCAACTTAGACCACAGCGTTGCTATGGAGAGTGGCACTTTCCATCGTCATGATCCAAGGTCCGGATCATGTTTTTGTTGTTTTCTGTTAATTTTGGACTCTTTTAGTTCCTGTTTGTGACACCTCTGATGTTGGTTTGGTTGCCATGCCTGCTTATTGTTTTCCCCTGCCTCTAGTGTTTTTGGGATTCTCACCTGTGTCTAATCAAAGGCACTATTTAAGCCTTCCTTTGCCAGTCAGTCGGCCTGGGGTCATTGTTCGCTTAATGTCTGATTCCAAGTTTATGCTAACTGTTTGCTTCATGCCTTGCCAAGTAACGTTTGTTTGTTTATGCCACAGTTAGTGAGTTTTTGCCCTGTCCATAGTCCATGCTAAGTGTTAGCTTCTGTTTCCTGCGCTAAGTTTTTGCGATCAGCGCGTTGAGCCTTTGCCTTGTGTGCCTTTTTGTTTGTACATGTTTTAGAGTTGATATCAAATCATGTTCTTACCTGCACGCTTTGTCCAGAATGGTCCGTCTGCATTTTGGGAGAACGAAACCCGCAGTAAGCTGCGCAAACCACGTCGTGACAGTTTTTTGCAGACTGCATTGTAAAATGATTTATTCCATTTCTCATTTCACGCAAGATCCCTCCAGGAATGGGGCCATATTTATTCCTTCCATACTGTAGCTTGAAACAACAGAATACATAAGTACTTAGTAACATTTAAGATGTGTACATACAGAAGAAAGTAAGCAGTTATTAATAGGAAATGAACAAGTAGCTTTTAATAAGAGTTAGATAGAGGATAAAGATGTGTCGGCATCATCACAGTCAGAACAAAATATGTAAGAGGAGGGTAGAAAGAAAGGGCTTCACGGTGGCAGATGGGTTAGTGCGTCTGCCTCACAATAAATAAATGATAAATGGGTTGTACTTGTATAGCGCTTTTCTACCTTCAAGGTACTCAAAGCGCTTTGACACTACTTCCACATTTACCCATTCACACACACATTCACACACTGATGGAGGGAGCTGCCATGCAAGGCGCCAACCAGCACCCATCAGGAGCAAGGGTGAAGTGTCTTGCTCAGGACACAACGGACGTGACGAGGTTGGTACTAGGTGGGATTTGAACCAGGGACCCTCGGGTTCCGCACGGCCACTCTTCCACTGCGCCACGCTTCCCAATACAAAGTTCCTGCAGTCCTGGGTTCAAATCCAGGCTCGGGATCTTTCTGTGTGGAGTTTGCATGTTCTCCCCGTGAATGCGTGGGTTCTGTCCGGGTACTCCGGCTTCCTCCCACTTCCAAAAACATGCACCTGGGGATAGGTTGATTGGCAACACTAAATTGGCCCTAGTGTGTGAATGTGAGTGTGAATGTTGTCTGTCTATCTGTGTTGGCCCTGCGATGAGGTAGCGACTTGTCCAGGGTGTACCCTGCCTTCCGCCCGATTGTAGCTGAGATAGGCGCCAGCGCCCCCCGCGAGCCCGAAAGGGAATAAGCGGTAGAAAATGGATGGATGGATGGATGGATGGAGGGTAGAAAGAACCAGAAATCGGCGGTGTCGATCAAGTATATGATCGATACCAGATTAGATTGATATTTTTATTCTCATGTTTTTTTAAACATGTTTACGAGTTCAGGGAATAAGTCCTGCACTTAGTAGGACTTTTAGGACAAGAAAATAATTTTTTAAACAGACTTGGGCAAATTAAGGCCCGAGGGCCACATGCGGCCCGCTGAGCGTTTCAATCTGGCCCCCCGGACAGTCACAAATTATTTTTTGAGATCTTTAAGATGAAAACTGTAGCTGCCATTATGATGTGCAGTGATGATTTCAAATGACCGTAAGTCTTGAACTACAGAAAGTATTTCAATGGTTGGAATCTGCGCTTCGGGATGATATAGCAGTTACTATGGTCATCTAATTAGTTACTATGGTAATGTAAGTCGGGGCAGCACGGTGGATGAGGGGTTAGTGCGTCTGCCTCACAATACGAAGGTCCTGAGTAGTGTTGGGTTCAATCCCGGGCTGTGTGGAGTTTGCATGTTCTCCCTGTGACTGCATGAGTTCCCTCCCACCTCCAAAGACATGCACCTGGGGATAGGTTGATTGGCAACACTAAATAGGCCCTAGTGTGTGAATGTGAGTGTGAATGTTGTCTGTCTATCTGTGTTGGCCCTGTGATGAGGTGGCGACTTGTCCAGAGTGTACACCGCCTTCCGCCCGATTGTAGCTGAGATAAGCACCAGCGCCCCACGCGACCCCAAAGGGAATAAGCGGTAGAAAATGGATGGATTGTAATGTAAGTCACAGCAGCTCAGACGAGGCACCAAGCAGTGAGGGCGGGAAGCGTTTCCACAGACGCCGAAGGAGATTTTCACAAGAAAGTTCTAAAGCTTAGTTATATATTAGATTGTAGGTGGGTTTATTTTGTACCCTTTGCGTTCATATTTCACTGTTTGTTGCGTTTCTCTTGATTGTAAATTATGTCGATCGAACAGGGGTGTGACATTCATATTTTGTCAATATTCAGTGTTCCGTTACGTTTTTTAAGGCGAACTGTCATAACGTTTTTATCATTCAATCAGACATTATTGTGAGGTTTTGTATTAGTGTTCCTAAAAATAGATATACCGGCCTCCAGGCACATTTTTTTTCTCTAAGTGTGGCCCCCGAATCAAAATAATTGCCCAGGCCTGATTTACAAGAGTAGTAGATTGTAGTTTTCATTTTTGTTGAGTTATTGTCTACTGCAGGGGTCACCAACCTTTTTGAAACCAAGAGCTACTTCTTGGGTACCGATTAATGCGAAGGGCTACCAGTTTGATACAAACTTAGATAAATTGCCAGAAATAGCCAATTTGCTCAATTTACCTTTAATAAATAAATCTATATATATTAAAAAATGGGTATTTCTGTCTGTCATTTCGTCGTACATTTTTTTTCCTTTTACGGAAGTTTTTTTTGTAGAGAATAAATGATGAAAAAAACACTTAATTGAACGGTTTAAAAGAGGAAAAAAATGAAAATTGAATTTTGAAACAGTTTCTTTAATTTCGACTCTTAAAAATTCAAAATTAAACCGAAAAAAAGAGAACAGCTAGCTAATTCAAATTTTTTTGAAAAAATAAAAAAAAGAATATTGATCGTCATTGGTAGTTTTTCCTGATTAAGATTAATTTTGGAATTTTGATGACATGTTTTAAAAAGGTTAAAATCCAATCTGTATTTTGTTAGAATATTTAACAAATTGGACCAAGCTATATTTCTAACAAAGACAAATCATTATTTCGTCTAGATTTTCCAGAACAAAAATGTTATAAGAAATTCTTAAGACTTTGAAATAAGATTTAAAATTGATTCTACAAATTTTCTAGATTTGCCAGAATAATTTTTTTGAAAGAAGTTTGAAGAAATATTTCACAAATATTCTTTGTGGAAAAAACACAAAAATGAATAATTAAATTAAAATGTATTTATTATTCTTTACATTAAAAAAACATAAATTTACTTTAACATTGATTTAAATTGTCAGGAAACAAGAGGAAGGAATTTAAAAAGGTAAAAAGGTATATGTGTTTAAAAATCCTAAAATAATTTTTAAGGTTGTATTTTTTCTCTAAAATTGTTTTTCTGAAAGTTATAAGAAGCAAAGTAAAAAAAATAAATCAATTTATTCAAACAAGTGAAGACCTAGTCTTTAGAATATTTTCTTGGATTTCAAATTCGTTTTAAGAGTTGTCTCTCTTAGAATTAAAAATGTCAAGCAAAGCCAGACCAGCTTGCTAGTAAATAAATAAAATTTTAAAAAATTGAGGCAGCTCACTGGTAAGTGCTGCTATTTGAGCTATTTTTAGAACAGGGCAGCGGGCGACTCATCTGGTCCTTACGGGTTACCTGGTTTCCGCGGGCACCGCGTTGGAGATCCCTGGTCTACTGGGTGTCTGCGGGACAACAGAGGTTGACTTTGGACTACTCTGTTAGGCTTGTTTGGTATGTTTCTATTTCCATCACTTTAACACGGCATCTGTACTGTCCTTCATGTGGTGTCTTCCCTCATGGAAAAGAATAGACGTCTTCCAGTCGCGAGTAACTATTTGTTGGCGACATGTTTTGCAAATGGCTGTTGTACCTCGCCATAACGGCCCTTTCATATTAGTGAAGCGGTTTGTCGACAACAGCAGGTCGTCGACCTGAACGTCTTTAGTTTTCTCACTTTGAAGAACTCATCTCTGAGCTGCATAAACCTTCTTGTTCCCAGTGGGGGAGGAAGAGGGCCTTCTGTGGCCCTGTGAGAAGACATGGAAGTGCGACCATATGACACAGACACACACTCACTTTCAAATCTGGGCTGTGAGGCTTCTTTCTGCAGTATGCAAACCTGCACTATGGTTTCCTCTGCAGCTCTTTCGTCCATGGAAAAAAAAAAGAGTAAAATGTGGCGTCACAGTTGCTTTATTGCACCAATAAACAATAAAGAGAGAAGCGAGGGTCTTCCCAGGTGGTTTGCTTCATTCCTGTGCTCCATCTGTTTAATTTGGCCTAGTGAGAAGAGTTTGGATGGAGACTGGCGCTCTGCTGCTGTCCCCCTTCCACAAACTCACGTGTTGCAGCGAACACACACGCTTGTAAACTTGGAGTCACGTAAACAGCGACTGCTGACCTCACTCAACGTCTTCTTTCTTCCTCCTGCTCTTCATCCTCGCTCTCTTCCTGTGCCGTATTGCTGCCTTGCTATGGAAATATGTCCTAATCAAGTGATGGAAAGTGATGACAACGAGGCCTAGGCAGATATTCAATTACCTTTTTTTCCGAACCGTAGGGCACACCGGATTATGAGGCGCACTGCTGATGAATGGTCTACTTTTGATCTTTTTTCATATATAAGTCGCACTGGACTATAGGGTGCATTAATGGCCTACTGAAATTAGATTTTCTTATTTAAACGGGGATAGCAAGTCCATTCTATGTGTCATACTTGATCATTTCGCGATATTGCCATATTTTTGCTGAAAGGATTTTGTAGAGAACATCGACGATAAAGTTCGCAACTTTTGGTCGCTAATAAAAAAGCCTTGCCTTTACCGGAAGTAGCAGACGATGACGTCACCGGTGTGAGGGCTCCTCACGTCCTCACATTGTTTATAATGTGAGCCTCCAGCAGCAAGAGCTATTCGGACCGAGAAAGCGACAATTTCCCCATTAATTTGAGCGAGGATGAAAGATTCGTGGATGAGGAAATTTAGAGTGAAGGACTAGAAAAAAAAAAAAAATTAAAAATAAAGTTAAAAAAAAAAGTCGGAGGAGTGTGTCCACTGTTGACGCCAGTCTGTGAGAGAAGTCACGAAGCTGCAGCAGGACAGAAACTCCGCTGATCTCCGGTAAGAGGCGACTTTTTACCACAATTTTCTCACCGTAACCTGCAGGTTGACAAGTGGTCAGGATCCATGTTCACTTGACTGCTCTGATCCATAGTAAAGCTTCACCCCCGGGAATTTTAAACAGGGAAACACCGTGTGTTTGTGTGGCTAAAGGCTAAAGCTTCCCACCTCCATCTTTCTACTTTGACTTTTTCATTATTAATTGAACAAATTGCAAATGATTCAGCAACACAGATGTCCAAAATACTGTGTAATTGCGCGATGAAAAGAGCCGACTTTTATCCGCAAGTGGTGCTGGGCTAATATGTCCCCTCCAACCAATAACGTCACAAACACGCGTCATCATTCCGCAACGTTTTCAACAGGAAACTCCGCGGGAAATTTTAAATTGTAATTTAGTAAACTAAACCGGCCGTATTGGCATGTGTTGCAATGTTAACATTTCATCATTGATATATAAACTATCAGACTGCCTGGTCGCTAGTAGTGGGTTTCAGTAGGCCTTTAAAGAAGTATTTTTTTTTCTTTTTTTTATGTAAAACTATTTTGCGGTTCTTTGGTCAAAATGTTGCATGGATTATGTTTCAGAGCTTTCTGACAGTCGCTTCAGGAAGCGCCGTTTTGTGGGCGGTCTTGTTTCCCAGCTTTAATTTAAGATGTGTAGTAGGGTTTCACGGTATACCAGTGCTGGTATAGTATCGCGGAACTAATACATTAAAAGCAGGTACTATACTCTGTTTGAAAAGTACCGGTTACCGGGCATGACGGCGCATCATCACCATGTCTAGCATTAAAAGATTACAGTTGGTACAAAATGCGGCTGCTAGACTTTTGACAAGAACAAGAAAGTTTGATCACATTACGCCTGTACTGGCTCACCTGCACTGGCTTCCTGTGCACTTAAGATGTGACTTTAAGGTTTTACTACTTACATATAAAATACTACACGATTTAGCTCCAACCTATCTTGCCGATTGTATTGTACCATATGTCCCGGCAAGAAATCTGCGTTCAAAGGACTCCGGCTTATTAGTGATTCCCAGAGCCCAAAAAAAGTCTGCGGGCTATAGAGCGCTTTCCGTTCGGGCTCCAGTACTCTGGAATGCCCTCCCGGTAACAGTTCGAGATGCTACCTCAGTAGAAGCATTTAAGTCTCACCTTAAAACTAATTTGTATACTCTAGCCTTTAAACAGACTCCCCTTTTAGACCAGTTGATCTGCCGTTTCTTTTCTTTTTCTCCTCTGTCCCACTGGAGGGGGTCCGGTCCGGTGGCCATGGATGAGGTGCTGGCTGTCCTGAGTCAGGACCCAGGATGGACCGCTCGTACAGAGTCGGGACCCAGAATGGACCGCTCGCCTATGTATCGGCTGGGACATCTCTGTGCTGCTGATCCGCCTCCGCTTGGGGTGGTTTCTTGTTGGCTCCACTGTGGACGGGACTCTCTCTGCTGTGTTGGATCCACTTTGGACTGGACTCTCACGGTTGTGTTGGATCCACTATGGATTGAACTTTCACAGTATCATGTTAGACCCGCTCGACATCCATTGCTTTCGGTTCCCGTAGGGCGGGGGTTGCCCACATATGCGGTCCTCTCGAAGGTTTCTCATAGTTATCATCGTCACCGACGTCCCACTGGGTGTGAGTTTTCCTTGCCCTTGTGTGGGCTCTACCGAGGATGTCGTTGTGGTTTGTGTTGTGGTTTGTGCAGCCCTTTGAGACACTAGTGATTTAGGGCTATATAAATAATCATTGATTGATTGATTTATTGATCACGTCATTGCTGGTTTTGCGAGCAGACGAGCATGTTCGACAGCGCACAATCACACCGTGTCATCTTACAAGAAGACACAGTGTGTAGACCAGGGGTCCCCAAACTTTTTGATCAGGGGCCGCATTGGCTTAAAAAATGTGGCTAGGGTCCGGGCTATGTATATCTTTATATATATTCTGAGCGCGATGATGTCACGTTATTATTGGGAAAACACATTTTTAGACAGAATGATTTGCCTGAGTGGCTAGGAGACACCGAGGGTAACGAGCGGTAGATCATTGATTAGAAAGGACAGATTTTATAAAAATGATATTTACATGTAGTAAAATATAAATGTTTTTTTTCAACATGGGACTTCCCGCGGGCTTCATTTTGGATGCATGCCGGCCGGATCCGGCCCGAGGGCCGTAGTTTGGGAACCCCTGGTGTAGACAGAAAAGGAACAACGGACACATTTTGGCTTAAAAACTGACAATAAAGGTGAAGTTATAACACTGAAACGCGCTCAGAAAGAGGTTCTTTAAGACGTGGCTAGCTAGCTAGAGGCGAACGTCCATTCGCAGTTGACAGTGTTTTAGCTACTTCTAAATCACTAATCCTCGCCTCCATGGCGACAATTAAAGTGAGTTTCTTACAACTATATACCTAAACATGCTTCACTACACACCGTAGGAGGATACAATAGCTAACCGCTAACAGCAAGCTAGCACCCTGAATGTAAAGAAATGCCAAAGGTGGATCTACACCTGACATACACTGTAATGATATCAAGTACAATAGCGTATCTCGTCAATACTACTATGATTACATCGATATTTTTCATCATCAAAAAATCTTTTTTTCTTTTTTAAAAATTCATACTTTGTTTATAGACTCAGGAAATATGTCCTTGGATACATTAAGACTTTGAAGATGACCAGTGTATGAACCTGTAACTACTTGGTAATGGATCGATACCTAAACTTGTGGTATCATCCAAAACTAATGTAAAGTATAAAAAAACAGAATAATAAGTGATTATTACATTTTAACAGAATGTGTTAAAAGAGAAAGTAAGCAAATATTAACAGTAAATGATCAAATGGATTAATAATACAATTTTACAGCTTGTCCCTCATAATTTTGACAAAATAATAGAATGATAAATGACACAATATGTTACTGCATACGTCAGCAGCTAATTTAGGAGCATTTGTTAGCTTACTTACTACTAAAAGACAAGTTGTCTTGTATGTTCACTATTTTATTTAAGGACAAACTTGCCATAAGAAACATATGTTTAATGTACCTTAAGATTTTTTGTTAAAATAAAGCCAATAAGGCCATTTTTTGTGGTCCCTCTTATTTAGAAAAGTTCCGAAAAGTATCGAAATACATTTTAGTACCGGTACCGGTACTTAAATATTTGTATGAGGTAGGGGTGTAACTGTACACAAAAATTTTGGTTCGGTACGTACCTCGGTTTAGAGGTCACGGTTCGGTTAATTTTCAGTACAGTAAGAAAACAATAAATTGTAAATTTTTTGGTTATTTATTTACCAAATTTGTAAACAATGGCTCGATCCTTTTAACATTTTAACTATAATAATTCTGCCCACGTTAATCCACATTAAACTGCCTCAAGTTGTTGCTTAGATGAAATAAAATGACACAACTTTTCTTCTACATATAAAAAGTGCAACATTAAGCAGTTTCAAGTCAACTCATCATGCTTATTTTATCACAGCATTGGGGAAGCCTGTAGTTGATTTTTTTATTATGTAAATGTTATATTTGTATCAACATGTGATAGCAGGGACCCTGCCATTCAAAACCAGGCTGCTACATTACTAATGACTAATGTAACTATAGCTGAAAAATAGTACAATAGCAATAGGAGTTTTTGTAGGCCTCATGATGTACTTACATTAATATATACTGTAGAATATCAGAGACAGAAACTCTTCATTTAACAAAATGTCCTTTTTTGCTGCTTCAACACACCTCGATCAACACTGTCCGTAACACACACACACACACACACACGCACACACCGCAAAATGAGCTAACGTTACACTAATAGCTAACTAGCCTTCACCTAAAGCCAGGACTGCGAGTGAGCTTAGCTGCAGTTTGTTTCTAGACGGTCAACGGGCTCATAGTGATGTTTACAAAAAGTTGACTTGGAACTGTTTAGTATAATTAGGGAAGAGTCCGTTGCTCCCCTGCTAAACAACTATCTGCTCGACGCTAAAGCGCTGACTAGATGCGCTCTGAATACGCACTGCTGATTGGTTTGTTACCGCTATGGTGGTAACCAATCAGATGGTTGTGTGGGAGGGACAATGCTGGGTGCTGTGCAGGAGACAGAGGCAGAATGGAGCGGAGCAGCTTGTTAAGACTTTAGCATAGGCGGCTACTTCATATGTTCGTGTGGAATTTGTTCGGTACTCCTCTGCACCGAACCGGAACCCCCGTAGTACCGAAATGGTTCAATACAAATACACGTACCGTTACACCCCTAGTATCAGGACAACACTGTTTTTTTTTTTGGACAAAACATTCTTCTACAATTGCAGTACTTGCGTGAAGAGAAAATATGCAGGAGCATTGACAACTTAAAGTACACATCCAAAGGTGATTTATCACGTGGATGATATAGCCAAATGATATGGAATATTTTATAAAAATCTAAATAGAAACATACAACAAAGTAAATCATTTTAATGTGATGTTTACCATGTTGAGTGCCATTTTAAAGCAATTTTAGTCCAATTACCGATTGTAAGACATTAGAGGTTCCAGTGTATCGTGATGTCCCAAAACTATATTCCAACATAGCAATACCACACAAATGGTCACAAAGCCAATTTTGTTTGATTGCATAGTTATTTCATCATTATAAACTTGCTCTTTGGTGTTCTGTTATTCTATCAAGTAGAGCACATTCAGCTCCTAATAGAAACAATAAAGATAAAGAAGCCCTCAAACCAAAGCATGTTTTAGTCTTAGGGATGTTTGCGAAAACGCAGCATCATATCCATCACTTCTACATCTGCATCATCAGTTTATGAAACAGTCTGGCCCTCTTATAAGCACTAAAACATCAGACAGGAACAGTTTGGCTGCTCCGATGGAATAACAACTGAACGGAGCTGCATCAACTTCACCTTGTCAATTCAGCTTCACTTGCTCAAACACAATCTGTTGATGTAAAAATGAAAAGAAGAAGGCAGGAAATGTTCATTGTACTGTAGTGTGTCTGCTTGGAAAAGTTGAAACTATGACCCTTACCACAGTTGTTATATCCGCTAGTCTAAGAAGTAAATACAAATGCATAATCATAAGCATGCCATTTTTTTTTCATATATTTATTAGACAACTCTGCTTCATTATAGAGATTAATGTGTTCATATTATTATTAAGATTATGGACATATTATTATTAAGATTATGGACATGACCCTTACCACAGTTGTTATATCCGCTAGTCTAAGAAGTAAATACAAATGCATAATCATAAGCATGCAATTTTTATTTCATATATTTATTAGACAACTCTGCTTCATTATAGAGATTAATGTGTTCATATTATTATTAAGATTATGGACAGCCCAGTGCCAATTTTTTGCAATCAGCCTGTAGGATTGTTTTGATGCATATTTGTCGGTGATATCATAATCTAATGATGCTAGCGTAATTAGCAAAAGCTAATATGCTAACACATTCATGACGGTCTGTGTTAGTGTTATTTACTTACAACGGCATTGTTTTTGTATTGTTTCAGTTTCACAATCCTGCTGTAAACTCACCAAGACACCACCATGGCGTTATTGAGTATATTCACTAAGTAAAGTGCTTTGAGTCACTAGAGAAAAGCGCTTAATAAATATAATTCACTTCACTTCACTATTGGAGAGCTAGCTTCCGAAGGGAGTGGGTTCATGACAATGACGTCTGTTTTGTTTGATCAGCTGTTTTACTGCCGTGTTACAGACACCGTTTGGAAATAAGCAAGGTATATAAATAATCAATCATCAATCAATGTCTAAAATAAAATGTTGATGTTGTTTACTTGAGTCATGTTGCCATTACAGTGCAGTCTACACATTTCTCTTATGGTTGACTGGCATCTACTGGTCACACTTATCATAACGCCATGTACCAAATAAAATAGCTTTGAGATCGGTAAGCAAAACCAGAATTATTCTGTACATTAGGCGCACTGGGTGATAAGGCGCACTGTCGAGTTTTGAGAAAAAAAAAGATTTTAAGTGCGCCCTATAGTCCGGAAAAATTCGGTAATTCACTTGTTTGTAGAATTTCAGTGAATTAAAACAAATCCACCACCACAGAACTTTGTATTATTTGACTGGATATATGTGATATACATATATACCTCAATTAATAATTGAGTTGAGTTGTGTCCTAGTTATGATGTGGGTTTATTTTTTTTGACCCTAATTTACTTATCATACTTAACTTCCTTCCACAGTCCAACATCAAGCAATTTCGGTTAAATGGAGAGGCTACATATCAATATGAGTAATTATAAACTGCATATTAATGTAAATGTGGGATCTTTTACGTCCCTGGTTACGTCACCTTTTTTCCCCCCTCATGTTGTGACATTTATTCATTCATCGCAAACGTCTTTCTGTCGCTCAGAATCCTTCTTTCATGTTGCTTGAAAGGGGCACAGAAAAGGTCAGCCCGGCAAGATAGAGACTCGGCAGCGTCGTAAGGATTAGTGCTCATTTGCATAACTCTTCAAAACCTCATTAAGACGAGAGAGATGCTGTACACACAGTAGACTTAGACTTTTCTAGCGAACAAGCCAATTAACGATTGCAGTGATTATGAGATTAATGCTGTTAATGACAGCTGGGGAGCTGCGGTGCCGTCTTGTGTATTGAAGAATCGAGTCTTTGAGCAAAGTCACCCATTGTTGGCATACATTCTTCACCCCAACTAAACACAGTGGATCCTCTAAGCTTGAACAATGTCAACGCAACATCTGTTGACCTCTGGTTTGTTTTCATTAAAAAAATAAACCATTGCAGGGCCAAACTGTTCCCCATCATTAAAGCAATATAACAGACAATTCATGAGTTATCAATTCAGTCACCATAAATTCCGGACTACTTAAAGGCCTACTGAAACCCACTTCTACCGACCACGCAGTCTGATAGTTTATATATCAATGATGAAATATTAACATTGCAACACATGCCAATACGGCCTTTTTAATTTACTAAATTGCAATTTTAAATTTCCCGCAAGTTTCTTGTTGAAAACGTCGTGGAATGATGACGCGTACGCGTGATGTCACGGACTGTAAGGAAATATTAGCGCTGCACCAAACATGGGTACAAGTTGTCTCTGTTCATGGCGGAATTACACAGTATTTTGGACATCTGTGTTGCTGAATCTTTTGCAATATGTTCATTTAATAATGGAGACTATAAAGAACAATGCTGTTGGTGGAAAGCGGTGGATTGCAGCTGTCTTTAGCACTGAGACACAGCCGGTGTTTCTTTGTTTGTTGTGAAGCTTTAACACAGAGCGATCAAGCGAACATGTTTTCTCTACGTCAACCAGCATGTTTTTGGATGGGGATATTGTGATATATATCTTACCGGAGAAATCATTGGATTATTCGTCGTCCTGCAGCAGCTGTTTAAAAGGCAGCTGTGAGCTTGGCTCCTCGGCTTCTCTCTGAGACACTTCGTGTTCACCGCAGCCATCCGACCTCGAGGTATGTCTTTACAGTCTTTATAATTTCACTCAAACACTATTAAAACAATAAGCATGTAAGGGATCGTCCAGAATTATCCCAGTAAATGTGTCTAATTACATCTGAAATGCTCACACTGCTGCCGCCCGGAGCCGTCGCTTTTTTTTTTTTTCTAGTCCTTCACTTTCAATATCCTAATTCACAAATCTTTCATCCTCGCTCAAATTAATGGGGAATTGTCGCTTTCTCGGTCCGAAATGCTCTTACTGCTGGTGGCTCCCATTATAAACAATGTGAATATGTGTGGAGTCCTGCAACTCGTGACGTCACGCGCTTATACTTCCGGTAAAGGCAGGGCTTTTCTATTCGCGACCAAAAGTTGCGAACTTTATTGTCGATGTTCTCTACTAAATCCTTTCAGCAAAAATATGGCAGTATCGCGAAATGATCAAGTATGACACATAGAATGGACCTGCTATTCCCGTTTAAATAAGAACATCTCATTTCAGTAGGCCTTTAAAGCAGGCCTGGGCAAATTAAGGCCCGGGGGCCAAATGCGGCCCGTTAAGCTTTTCAATCTGGCCCGCTGGACATTCCCATTTAATTATTTTTATATCTTTAAGATGGAAAGTGTAGCTGCCATTATGATGTGCATTGATGTTTCCTAATGCCTGTAAGTCTTCAACTATACTAAGTATTTCAATGGTGGGAATCTGCACTTTTGCATGAAATTTTAGCGACTAGTGTTGTTGTGATACCAACAATTATTTTGATACTTTTCTGAATAAAGGGGAGCAGAAAAAAATTGGCTTTACTTTAACAAAAAATCTTAGGGTGTGGCAGAACGGTACTTTTCAGAGGCGGTATGATACTAAAAATGATTCATTAGTATCGTAGTACTATACTAATACCCGTATACCGTACAACCCTACTAGTTGCTATGGTAATCTACGCCACAGCAGGTCAGATGAGGCCCCAAGCAGTGTGGGTGGGGAGCGTTTCCACAGAGTGTTTCCAAAGCCTAATATGGGGGTGTCAGGGACAGACGCGAAAGGAGATTTTTACAAGAAAGTTCTAAAGCTTAGTAAGATATCAGATGTATCAGATTGTAGATGTTTTTTGTTTTTTTTACCCTTTGCGTTTATATTTCACTGTTTGTTGCATTTTGTTGCACTTGGCTTGATTGTAAAATATGTTGATCGAGAGGGGGTGTGACGTTCATATGTTCTCAATGTTCAGGGTTTTATCGTTCATAGAAAAAAATAAAAATTCCATTCAGTTTTTAAGGCAGTCTGTCATAACATTTTTAACATTCAATCCGATATTTTTGTAAGGTTTTTGTATTAGTTTTCCTAAAATAGATATACCGGCCCCCAGACACGTTTTTTTCTCTAAATTTGGCTCCCGACTCAAAATAATTGCCCAGGCCTACCTTAAAGCATGCGACTGAACATTTTGGTTTTGTGATCATTTTGTCCATGTTAGCTGCTACATGCTATTTAGTTGCACTGTGTGATGCTAGCTTCACAAAGAGTCAAAGACGCTTAATAAGGACAGGGCGGGGTGTTTATTGTAGCGTCCCGGAAGAGTTAGTGCTGCAAGGGTTCCGGTTATTTGTTCTGTTGTGTTTATGTTGTGTTACAGTGCGGATGTTCTCCCGAAATGTGTTTTGTCTTTCTTGTTTGTGTGGGTTCACAATGTGGCGCATATTTCTAACAGTGTTAAATTTGTTCATACGGCCACCCTCAGTGTGACCTGTATGGCTGTTGAGCAAGTATGCGTGGAATTCACGTGTGTGTGTGTGTATAAGCCGCATATGGTATGTAACTGGGCTGGCACGCAGTTTGCATGGAGAAAAAGCAGAAGTGACGACAGGTTGTAGAGGTCGCTAAAGGCAGTGCCTTTTATGCATGCCCTCAATATTGTTGTCCGGGTGGAAATCGGGAGAAATTTGGGAGAATGGTTGCCCCGGGAGATTTTCGGGAGGGCCACTGAAATTCGGGAGTCTACCGGGAAAATTGGGAGGGTTGGCAAGTATGGGCGGGGGAAGTTTTGTCAAGTTTATTTTGGGTAAGCATACCATTTCTGCCGGCATACCTTGGCTCCTAGTTCCACATTTTCACTTTCCATCTGTCCCAACGGTTCAACCTCTTTCCTTTCTGGCTTCTGTAAACAGCAGTTCATCCTCTGTAGATTCATGTTCAAAAAGATAAAGTTGTTAATCCACTTTTGTCCAAAAATAGCCAACTTTGTGTTCTATTACCAAGTCTGCCATGATTAGGACACAAAAGTCAGAAGTACGTTGCTTTGGGAATGGAAATAAATGCGCTGAGGAAAAAAGTTCCGGTAGTGCTTAAAATGACCAAAACTCGATAAATATTGCACATATTAAAAATGTGTATGAACGTGTCTGTTGCAGTGTGTGTATAAAATGTTGATGTACTGTCTGTCTGTGTTGGCACTGTGATGAGGTGGCGACTTGTCCAGGGTGCAGCTGAGATAGTCTCCAGCGACCCCCCGCGACCCCAAAAGGGACAAGCGATAGAAAATGGATGGATGGAGGATTTTTAAGTCGTTTTGGAGGGCTTTGAAGGCTTCAATAGTGACTCCCGTTAGGCGCATCTTGCGAGCGTTTTTTTATCATCTTTAGAATCCTATGTGTTCTTGTCTCTCATAATGATTGTACACGATAGGCAGAATTCCCCAAAAAGTGACATTCCCCTTCAAAGTTTTTTATTTATTTTTTGCTAAAAATACAATACATAATTACCTAACAAACACAATGCAGTATAATTCAATGTTTGCATAGTAAGGACGTTTAAGTGACTAATCAATGTAAAACCTTTGTGTCTGTAAATTTATCACAGTCAGATCCTCAGTTTCCATGGCAATAGCCCCCTTTAAAAAAAGAAATTAATCCACCAGCCTCTGTTATTGAGTTTGTCTGCAGCAGTAACACATATGTATTAACTCTTTTTGCCTTATTTAATATTCATGCTTCTATCGCTCTCATTTATCCATCTCTCCACTTTGTCCTTGTCTCTGCCTTCATCTCTCAGCCGCTGTGTTGACTTGTGCTTGCAGCACATGGGCTTCCCTCCTCATCCGCCTACGCAATGTACTCGGGGAGATTCCAAGCAGATACACACTCACCCACACTCGCACACAAAAAAACACACACAAACACAAACTGCTAGACTGCAGAGGTCTGGTTCTTAGTGAATTATTCAGTCTGCGTTGGTGGGTCTGCTTGGAAACACGTGTGTGCGCCTGAGTTGCTTTGTGTTCGTGTGTGCGTGTGTATATGTGTGTGTTTGTGCGTGCGCATATACACTGCTGTCCATTTATAATGCATGTGTGTGTCTGTGCACTTAATGTGTGTGAGTACCAAATGGTCTTTTCCTGCAAAGTCTTTAATCAGCCTCTCTATCAGCTCCCTCCTCTCTGGGCTTCAAACGCTCATTAAAGAGAAATTGCAGCAAAAGTAAGGAGCTGTCAGGGATGTCTCTAAAAGCCCTGATGGCTGGGAGGGAAGATCATAGAGGAAATACGTTGTTTGAATTCTTTAGCTTCGACTACTGCTTATTGTTGCCCATTGATTTGGATAAACATGACATGACAAACTATTGCAACTGAAACTATTTTTACCGGAGCATAACTGTTTTGCCAATTGAGGGGCACCTAGTCAACAATGCTTTTGTCGACATGTGAGATGCAAAGTGAATTACATTTATATCGCACTTTTCTCTCGTGACTCAACTCTCTTTACATAGTGAAAAGCATTATCTAAGTTAGATTTAAACCACTGTGGGTGGCACTGGAAGCAGGAGGATAAGGTATATTGCCCAAGAACTCAACAGCAGTAACTTGGATGGTGGAAGCGGGGATCGAACCTGGAACCCTCAAGTTGCCGGCACGGCCGCTCCGCCAACCGAGCCACGCCATGGTCGTTTATTTAAAATATCGTCCCGTTTACGTCGAAGTGTATCATAGAACAAAACAAAAACAAATGTGGCAACAAGGAAGGTACTGACCGATAGTTTCAAAGCTCCACCATTGAATTAAAAATAATTTCTTCTTTGTCTTCTGACTTCTTTTCGGAAACCAGTCCAAAGTGCACCCCATCACTTTGGATCATTCATCCACCCGTCTATCCAGCTCTGCACTTCTGCTTATTCAAATTTTGGTTGCAGGGGCAGCAATCTTTTTAGGGAAACCCCGATTTCCTGGTTTCCAACCACATCTTCCAATTTCACCGCTGGAACACTGATACGTTTTCCAGGCGAGCTGCGAGTCAAAACCTCTCCAGTGCATCCCTAGGTTTAAACTAAGGCTTCCTTTCTTCTGGGAATGTCCGGAACACCTCACCAGGGAGGTGTCAAGGATGTATCCGAACTAGATGCCCAAACCACTTCAACATCAAGTAGCGGTAGTCCTACTCAAACCTTCTGGATGATCGAGCCCTTCATCCTCTCTCTTAGGGTGATCCATACGAGGAAACTGAATTTAGCTTCTTGCATCCGCTATCTTGCCCTTTTGGTCTGTACGTAAATCTCATGACCATAAGTGAAGGAAGTGAAGGTAGGAACATCGACCTCCCAGTAAACAAAGAGCATTGCCTTCCAGCTCAACTCTCTCTTCACCATGACGATCCATTAGAGCAAGACAATTAGCCTGTCTATCGCCTGCTCTTGCCATCCATTACTCATGAACAGGATCCTGGTATATTTAAACTGCTCTACCTAGGGCAAAACATAGCTTCCATCCAGCCTTTTTTGGCCGAAAACCATTGGCTCAGATTTGGAGGTGCTGAGTCTCATCGCAGAAGCTTCACGCTCGGCTGCAAACAGCACCAGCAAACGCTGAAGGTCACAGCTTGATTGGGCAAATAGCACTCATGAGGAAACTGGACCCCTTTAATATCTTGGCTGTGCCTATAGATAGTGTCAACGGACCGAATAGCACATTGTAGCATCCCACTAATCCTGTACTAACGGACCACCCTCCACAGGATACTGTAGAGGACACAGTCAAATGCCTTTTCCAGTACCCTTGCAAGGGTGTAGATCTTATTCAGTGTTCAACAACCAGTTTTTTACCTCCTGCAGTTGAGGTTCAACTAAGGGTCACACTTTTCTCTCCAAAACTTTGGAATACATTTTGCCAGAGAATGCATGAGGAATGTGATCCCTCTGTAGTTGGAACAATAAGCTTTGGGCACCCTTCTTAAAAAGCAGGACCATCACCGTGGTCTGCCAATCCAGAGGTACTATTCCCAACTTCCATGTATTGTTGATGAGACGTATCAAAACTAAGAAATTCAGAGCCTTAAAGAATTTGGGGCAAAACTTGTCCACCCCTGAAGCCGTGTTTTTTTTCTAGCAGCTTTGCCACCTCAGCAACCAAAGTGACCACTTTTGTGTCTTAAGTCCTTGTTTCCTATACGGAAGTTGTATCTGGGGGGGTTGAGAAGGACTAATAGTAGTCCTTCCACCACTCGATTATATCCTCAGTTCAGGTCCGGCGCAGTAACAGGTGGACAAGCCACTGCTTTCCCTTTCTGAGGTGTCAGACAGTTTTCCAGAACCTCTTCATAGCCAATCTGTTGCGATCCGCTACTTGGATCACCACATATTATTGTTTATATTTCCAGTTGTTGTATCACTCCGTCGTTCTACCCTCTTACTTCCTGTTTTAGTCAGTCACCATGGTTGCTCTTTGATCCCACCTGCTAATCACGGTTTCTGCACACCTGTCACTTTTGATTACTTCCCTATTTAAGCCCGTCCCTTTTCATTATTCTTTCTGGGTTCATGATTTGCTTTTCACTCAACGAGTTACGCCTGCAATACTTTCATGTATGTATATTCTCGCTAAGCTTTTCACGCTAGCCATCGTTCATTCCAGTTCTCATGCTGAAGGTTTTGTTTTCTCTTTTGTGCCTACGTGTCAGTTTAGTTTGCATTTTGTAACACCTAGTTCTCATACTAGCCTCTTTGGTTTCCTTTTGTTAGCTCCAGTGTTTTGTTTCTTAGATCTTTGTTGTAGAATAAATCTGTTAAAACTTACCTTTGCTTTGTTCAATTTTGACGCATCCTCGAGGGAATCGAACCCGGTACCACGATGCCACACAGGCGTAACACAATCCACACTTGAGTTTTTACTTTGACCGCTGTGGAAGCTGCGGCGCTGCATGGCCTTTGTGTGTGTACCTGTCAGCTGATTCAAGAGTCCCACATGCCATCCATGCTCTCCTAAACCCTTATAACCTCTGGTGTCCACCATGGGTTTCAGGAATGGCTGCCACGACTGGTACTGGCCACCTTGTGACCACAGCTCTGATTGGCCATAGAGGCACAATTGGGGCCCATTCTGACTCAATAGCCTCCTACAACTTTTGACCCTGAATAGCACAAGTGTTAGAACATGGGTGTCAAACTCTGGCCCGCGGGCCAAATGTGGGCCGCCGTGTAATTTCATTTGGCCCTTGAGGCAATATCAAATTAACATTTGAGCTGGCCCGCAGCTGTAACACCGCATTCACCACTAATACTCATACTCGTCAACCCTCTCGATTTTCCCGGGAGACTCCCGAAGTTCAGTGCCCCTGACCGTTTTTCCCCCTTCTCTGGGATTATTATTCCCAGTTTTGATCTCGGACGTCTGGTCACTTATAGCATATAAGAATATTCTATTACTGTTAAGCAAACTATGAACCCGCCAAAACAAGTGTCCTTTATCATAGCTACACGTATGACAAAAAAAGTGCGTGAAAATGAGTGGTATTCAGTGACGTAAGATGTAAAAAATGCGCCGACAGTTCATTGCTCCTGCCAAATGAATGGAGCGGATCACCACTCCAAGATGGTGGCCCCGCGTCTCGTTTGCGCGAATAGGCAGTAGCGCTCGATGCTTTGTCTATTTAGAACAGGTCTATGGTTATAACGTTAGCAGTGAGTTTACAGCCTCACTGATTGAACTACACAACAAATTAAACTTACGTTACTCAGCCAATAAACGTTAGCTTACAATCAAAACTTACCCTTCTTTTTGCAAATGTCAAACGAAGTTGGAAGTTGTTTTGTCTCCGTCTGTAATCTTCGAACCGCATTTTTTGCATACTGGTATTCGTTTTTTGATCCCCGAACGAAACTATTTTTGGCATAATTTTTCCTCACTGGCGGGTTGTTTGAGAGCTCTTTTTTTTTTTTTTCTGCAATTTGATTGGCTGAATGCTGTGTGACGAAAATAATGTGGATGTAATTTGATTAGCTGTTGTTCTGAAAGGGTAGCGCACATACGCTGACAGACACGCGTACACAGCAGAAGATACGGAGCGCTCCTGAATTACTTTTTAATCGTTGGGTTTTGGGGAAAGTAGCAAGTCATGTCAAGTCAAAAGGCTCAAGTCCAAGTCAAGTCACAAGTCATTGATGTTAAAGTCTAAGTCGAGTTGAAAGTATTTTTACATTTTGGCAAGTCGGGTCTAAAGTCATCAAATCCATGACTCGAGTCTGACTCGAGTCCAAGTCATATGACTCGAGTCCACACCCCTGGTGGGTGGCACTGCAAGCAGATGGGTAAAGTGTCTTGCTCAAGGTCACAACAGCAGTGACCAGGATGGCAGAAGCGGGGATTAAACCTGGAATCCTCAGGTTGCTGGCATGGCCGCTCAGTATCAGAATATTCAACTCCTCTGATGGTATATATACTTAACGCTGCAGACACTTTTTGTTCAAATCAATTTTGAGTTTGTGGATTAAAAAACATTTTGTTCCTGAAATAATCATTAAACGTGTTTTACGTTTTGGTACATATTTTTCAACAGTACCTCAAATTCAAACTGAACTTTGATGGACTTTCATTAAATTCAAGCTACAGTATTTGAGTTTTAAAAAACTCAAATTTGGGTCACCACTAGCCGTTGATGTAAACAAGTACCGTATTTTACGGACTGTAGGGCGCACCAGATTACAAACCCCGTTTCCATATGAGTTGGGAAATTGTATTAGATGTAAATATAAACGGAATACAATGATTTACAAATCATTTTCAACCCATATTCAGTTGAATATGCTACAAAGACAACATATTTGATGTTCAAAGTGATAAACATTTTTTTTTAAATAAAAATAAATAAAATAAATGGGTTGTACTTGTATAGCGCTTTTCTACCTTCAAGGTACTCAAAGCGCTTTGACACTACTTCCACATTTACCCATTCACACACACATTCACACACTGATGGAGGGAGCTGCCATGCAAGGCGCCAACCAGCACCCATCAGGAGCAAGGGTGAAGTGTCTTGCTCAGGACACAACGGACGTGACGAGGTTGGTACTAGGTGGGAATTGAACCAGGGACGCTCGGGTTGCGCACGGCCACTCTCCCACTGCGCCACGCAAATAATCATTAACTTTAGATTTTGATGCCAGCAACACATGACAAAGAACTTGGGAAAGGTGGCAATAAATACTGATAAATTGAGAAATTCTCATCAAACACTTATTTGGAACATCTCACAGGTGTGCAGGCTAATTGGGACAGGTGGGTGCCATGATTGGGTATAAAAGCAGTTTCCTTGAAATGCTAAGTGATTCACAAACAAGTATGGGTTGAGGGTCAACAATTTGTAAGCAAATTGTCGAACAGTTTTAGAACAACATTTGTCAACAAGCTATTGCAAGGAATTTAGGGATTTTACCATCTACGGTCTGTAAAATCATCAAAATGTTCAGAGAATCTGGAGCAATCACTGCACGTAAGCGATGATATTGTGGACTTTTGATCCCTCAGGTGGAACTGCATCAAAAACAGACATTAGTGTCTAAAGGATATCACCACATGGGCTCAGGAACACTTCATAAAACCACTGTCAGTAACTACAGTTGGTTGCTACATCTGTAAGTGCAAGTTAAAACTCTGCTATGCAAAGCAAAACCCATTTATCAACAACAACAATACGACATGACTCAGGCGAGTTGCATTAGAGTGGCGTTGTATTATATTTAGAATTAAAATAAGAAAGATTCTATGCAAGATGGCGGCGCCCGGACGGGCTGCGACACTGCGGTGCTCTTGCTAAAGATGGAACATTTGGCGGAAATGCCGGACAGTTCTGCATACTTCATGGCTGGCTCGCATCGTGGTCACTCCGTGATCACGTACGACCGCCAGACACTTCTGGATATGGACATATTGGGCCGTTTTGGACTGATAGACGCGGGCGTGCTAAACATGCTAACTAGCATGGGGATACATCGGCGGCTACATCCAGCGGCCTGTGAAGCAGGGGAGTCTAGTAGCAGCGGGGGCCGTCTACGGAGCAGACGCCAGCGGTGTGATCGGAAACGCGGATGTCGAGCGGGGCTAAAAACAAAGCAGAAGGCTAATCCCCACAGTACACCACTTCCCTCCACCCTGAAGACGGATTTAGATGGAAAATGCGAGACTACTGGTCTGGGTAAGGAGTCTGTTAAATTAGAACAAGTTTTTTCTGCTTTGAGTGTTTCAGAGTTGGACATGTGTTTTACTGAGGTGGCTAACTATGATGCGTGCAGTTTATCAAAGCAACAAACAAACAATCGGAAAATCCCCGTTACTGAGGAGGCTAACTATGATGCGTGCAGTTTATCAAAGCAACAATCAAACAATCGGAACATTCCCGTCGTATCAATTCCTAGATATGGTCGTAATTATACTGAATGCACTGGGCATAATAAACACAACATTATTAATATTGCTACTACGGATAATTTGATCAAAAATTCCCTAAAACAGCCCACTACCTATAATGTAGGTTTTTTAAACATAAGATCATTGTCTCCCAAAACGTTGTTAGTTAATGATATTATCAGAGACAACAATCTTAACGTCATCGGTCTCAGCGAAACCTGGCTTAAACCAAACGACTTTTTTGCGCTAAATGAGGCATGTCCTCCTAACTTTACACATGCGCATATTGCCCGTCCGCTTAAAAGGGGTGGGGGGGTCGCACTAATATACAACGAAAACTTTAACCTTAGTCCTAACATAAATAATAAATATAAATCGTTTGAGGTGCTTACTATGAGGTCTGTCACACCGCTGCCTCTACACCTGGCTGTTATCTACCGCCCCCCAGGGCCCTGTTCGGACTTTATCAATGAATTCTCAGAGTTCGTTGCTGATCTAGTGACACACGCCGATAATATAATCATAATGGGGGACTTTAATATCCACATGAATACCCCATCGGACCCACCGTGCGTAGCGCTCCAGAGTATAATTGATAGCTGTGGTCTCACACAAATAATAAATGAACCCACGCATCGCAACGGTAATACGATAGACCTAGTGCTTGTCAAGGGGATCACCGCTTCCAAAGTTACGATACTCCCGTATACTAAAGTATTGTCCGATCATTACCTTATAAAATTCGAGGTTCAGACGCATGTTCGTCAAACTAATAATAATAATAACTGCTATAGCAGCCGCAACATTAATACAGCCACAACGACAACTCTTGCTGACCTACTGCCCTCGGTAATGGCACCATTCCCAAAGTATGTGGGCTCTATTGATAACCTCACTAACAATTTTAACGACGCCCTGCGCGAAACCATTGATAACATAGCACCGCTAAAGTTAAAAAAGGCTCCAAAAAAGCGCACCCCGTGGTTTACAGAAGAAACTAGAGCTCAGAAATTATTATGCAGAAAGCTGGAACGCAAATGGCGCACGACTAAACTTGAGGTGCACCATCAAGCATTTAGTGATGGTTTAATAACTTATAAACGCATGCTTACCTTAGCTAAAGCTAATTATTACTCAAATCTCATCCACCGTAATAAAAACGATCCTAAATTTTTGTTTAGTACGGTAGCATCGCTAACCCAACAAGGGACTCCTTCCAGTAGCTCCACCCACTCAGCTGATGATACAACGGGGTTCTATTAACACTGACACGATTGTATATACGGCGGATACTGCCCTCCAAAATAGTTTCTCTCGTTTTGAGGAAATAACATTAGAGGAATTGTTACAACGTGTAAATGGAATAAAACAAACAACATGTTTACTTGACCCTCTTCCTGGGAAACTGATCAAGGAGCTCTTTGTATTATTAGGTCCATCAGTGCTAAATATTATAAACTTATCACTTTCCTCGGGCACTGTTCCCCTAGCATTCAAAAAAGCGGTTATTCATCCTCTCCTTAAAAGACCTAACCTCGATCCTGACCTCATGGTAAACTACCGACCGGTGTCTCACCTTCCCTTCATTTCAAAAATCCTCGAAAAAATTGTTGCGGAGCAGTTAAATGAACACTTAGCGTCTAACAATCTATGTGAAACCTTTCAATCCGGTTTCAGGGCAAATCACTCGACGGAGACAGCCCTCGCAAAAATGACTAATGATCTATTGCTAACGATGGATTCTGATGCGTCATCTATGTTGCTGCTCCTCGATCTTAGCGCTGCTTTCGATACCGTCGATCATAATATTTTATTAGAACGTATCAAAACACGAATCGGTATGTCAGACTTAGCCCTGTTTTGGTTTAACTCTTATCTTACTAATAGGATGCAGTGTGTCTCCCATAACAATGTGACCTCGGACTACGTTAAGGTAACGTGTGGAGTTCCCCAGGGTTCGGTCCTTGGCCCTGCACTCTTCAGCATCTACATGCTGCCGCTAGGTGACATCATACGCAAATACGGTGTTAGCTTTCACTGTTATGCTGATGACACCCAACTCTACATGCCCCTAAAGCTGACCAACACGCCGGATTGTAGTCAGCTGGAGGCGTGTCTTAATGAAATTAAACAATGGATGTCCGCTAACTTTTTGCAACTCAACGCCAAAAAAACGGAAATGCTGATTATCGGTCCTGCTAGACACCGAACTCTATTTAATAATACAACTCTAACATTTGACAACCAAACAATTAAACAAGGCGACACGGTAAAGAATCTGGGTATTATCTTCGACCCAACTCTCTCCTTTGAGGCACACATTAAAAGCGTTACTAAAACGGCCTTCTTTCATCTCCGTAATATCGCTAAAATTCGCTCCATTCTGTCCACTAAAGACGCTGAGATCATTATCCATGCGTTTGTTACGTCTCGCCTCGACTACTGTAACGTATTATTTTCGGGTCTCCCCATGTCTAGCATTAAAAGATTACAGTTGGTACAAAATGCGGCTGCTAGACTTTTGACAAGAACAAGAAAGTTTGATCACATTACGCCTGTACTGGCTCACCTGCACTGGCTTCCTGTGCACTTAAGATGTGACTTTAAGGTTTTACTACTTACGTATAAAATACTACACAGTCTAGCTCCATCCTATCTTGCCGATTGTATTGTACCATATGTCCCGGCAAGAAATCTGCGTTCAAAGGACTCCGGCTTATTAGTGATTCCCAAAGCCCAAAAAAAGTCTGCGGGCTATAGAGCGTTTTCCGTTCGGGCTCCAGTACTCTGGAATGCCCTCCCGGTAACAGTTCGAGATGCCACCTCAGTAGAAGCATTTAAGTCTCACCTTAAAACTCATTTGTATGCTGTAGCCTTTAAATAGACTCCCTTTTTAGACCAGTTGATCTGCTGTTTCTTTTCTTTTTCTTCTATGTCCCACTCTCCCTTGTGGAGGGGGTCCGGTCCGATCCGGTGGCCATGTACTGCTTGCCTGTGTATCGGCTGGGGACATCTCTGCGCTGCTGATCCGCCTCCGCTTGGGATGGTTTCCTGGTGGCTCCGCTGTGAACGGGACTCTCTCTGCTGAGTTGGACCCGCTTTGGACTGGACTCTTGCGACTGTGTTGGATCCATTGTGGATTGAACTTTCACAGTATCATGTTAGACCCGCTCGACATCCATTGCTTTCCTCCTCTCTAAGGTTCTCATAGTCATTATTGTCACCGACGTCCCACTGGGTGTGAGTTTTCCTTGCCCTTATGTGGGCCTACCGAGGATGTCGTGGTGGTTTGTGCAGCCCTTTGAGACACTAGTGATTTAGGGCTATATAAGTAAACATTGATTGATTGATTGAACAACCCGAGCTCATCTAAGATGGACTGATGCAAAGTGGAAAAGTGTTCTGTGGTCTGACGAGTCCACATTTCAAATTGTATTTGGAAACTGTGGACGTGGTAGCCTCCGGAACAAAGAGGAAAATAACCATCCGGATTGTTATAGGCGCAAAGTTCAAAAGCCAGCATCTGTGATGGTATGGGGGTGTATTAGTGCCCAAGGCCTGGGTAACTTACACAACTGTGAAGGCACCATTAATGCTGAATGGTCCATAAAGGTTTTGGAGCAACATATGTTGTCATCCAAGCAACGTTATCATGGACGCCCCTGCTTATTTCAGGAAGACAAGGCCAAGCCACGTGTTACAACAGCGTGGCTTTGTAAAAAAAGAGTGTGGGTACTTTCCTGGCCCGCCTGCAGCCCAGACCTGTCTCCTATCAAAAATGAGTGGCACATTATGAAGCGTAAAATACGACGGCGTAGACCCCGAACTGTTGAACGACTGAAGCTCTACATAAAACAAGAATGGTAAAGAATTCCACTTTCAAAGCTTCAACAATTAGTTTCCTCAGTTCCCAAACGTTTATTGAGTGTTGTTAAAAGAAAAGGTGATGTAACACAGTGGTGAACATGCCCTTTCTCAACTATTTTGGGTCGTGTTGCAGCCATGAAATTCTAAGTTAATTATTATTTGCCCAAAAAATAAAGTTTATGAGTTTGAACATAAGATATATTGTCTTTGTAGTGCATTCAACTGAATATGGGTTTAAAAGGATTTGCAAATCATTGTATTCCGTTTATATTTACATCTAACACAATTTCCCAACTCATGGAAACAGGGTTTGTATATGGTGCACTGCCGATGAGCTGGTCTATTCAGGTCTATTTTCATACAAAAGGTGCACCAGATCATAGGGCCCATTAAAGGGGTCATATTATTATTATTATTAAAAAAAAAAGAAAACATATAACATGAAATGGTGGTTCTTTGGTCAAAGTGTTGCATAGATTATGTTTTATAGATCATCTTCAACACGCTTTCTTTCAGTCGCTTAAGGATGCGCCGTTTTGTGGGCGGTCTTATTTATGTGGCTCACCTTTGACCGCGTCTTCTCCCTGTCATCTTTGTTGTAGCGGTGTAGCGTGCAAGGACGGGAGTGGAAGAATTAACAAAAGATGGAGCTAACTGTTTTAATGACATTTAGACTTTACTTAAATCAATAACTGAGCAGCATCTCCTCATCCGTGGCTCACTAATGCAATAACAGCACCGGAAATGTGTCCCGGAACTCTCTAATAGCTAAAGTTCCTTGGGTGAAAACAACAAACTGTCCACACCGGTGTTTTAGCGCTTTCATGGCGAGTTTAATGGCAGATATAGGTAAAAACTTCACACTATTACACTATGTTAGAAATGGCAACAGCGGAAGGTGAATGTCCCATAACACTAAGATTAAAAAAAATAATTTTATCAATTTCAATTTTCTTTGTGGATCAATAAAATTTGTCTATGTCTAAGTTATTGACTACAATGTCCGCACAGACTACAAAAGCGGACTTACGCACATTTTCAGGACTTTTGCAGATCCCCAAAACAGCAGGTACCAGAAGGTAAGAAAAGTTTCTTTTAAATAATATTGCGAAACAAAATGCCAGATAATATGTTTTACCTTAAACACACACCTTAACAATTTTCGTATGTTGAAGCAGACTACAATCCATCTAGCGGTGAGGCTTCATAGCTTACCAAAGTCATATCAAAACATTTTGATAGATTTTTGAGCACCGTGTGTAATGTTCTATACTTTCAATGGAACATACAACATTTTGGTGTGGTTTACTTGAGTCATATTGCATTCTTCACGTATCTCTTATGTGTGACTGCCATCTACTGGTCACACTTATCATTTCACCATGTACCAAATAAAATAGCTTTGAGGTGGGTAAGCACAACCAACATTATTCCGTACATTATGCGCACCGGATGATAAGGCGCACTGTCGAGTTATGAGAAAATTAAAAGGATTTTATGTGCGCCTTATCGTCCGAAAAGTACGGGAATTAAAGAATTCCAAAAATTATTTACCATTTGATTTTGTTGTTTAGTAAATGTTAATCTTGAAAGAAAGTATTGTAATAGTCAGTACATCACTTTGTTTACCACGCAATGAAGCAAACAAGCAAAATAACAAAAGATTATTGAGAGTTAAAAAAGTAGTTTTTTTACTCCCACAAAACTTACCGAAAAAGAAGCAAAACCGTGGCCCTAAAAACTGGTACGTACACTGGCGTGGGTTACCTGTACTGTTGCTCATCTTGTAAACAAAGTCTCTGTAACAACATACTGCAGTATTAAATAGTAGGGATTCAACAGTACTTGGTATAATTCTGCAAAAAAATTGTGATATAATTGTGATCGGCTGATTATGAAAAAAAGTACCCTGATACTTTTTTTGCAGTATCAACAATGTGACACTATGAAAAATATCGATATTATGGCGCCAGTGTCGATCCGATAGTGATACAATTTAGATACGGTATCAATACTATCGTCATACCCTACAATGTGTATTTACACACACACACACACACACACACACACACACACACACATGCAACTTCATACTCCATCCAAAAGGGCATCTAGCTGTCTAATGGACCTAAACGACATGGAAAGAAGCCATCTCGCTTGCTGGCCATTATCAATGACTGGAGATCACATAAGGGAGGAAATATACAACACATTTTCATACACACGCACACACACACACGCACGCATGCACACACACACGCATGCACACACTCATATCTCTGCTTTTGGATTACCCAGTGCTCATTGCAGCCAGACAAAGCTATCAAGTTTTATGAGCGTCTATGGACCACTGTTACCACTAATTCATGGAGGTACGCTATCAAGCACAGCCTCGCAATGGATCTTTACTGTTTCCATGAATATGTGAACAGGCCTTCCATCACTGGATGTCTCTCGTGAGTGTGGCCTGTTGAATTTAGAGTGTGCTGCTTAGAAAAACTATGTGTTTTTTACGAAGAAAGGGAGCTGTGATTATGGTGTGCTTAGTGATTTAAGCAGCAACTTGGAATACATGTCGACTATATGCGTTTTGACAAAAGGAAGTACCCATATGGTGTATCTGCACAACAACATTAAAAGCAGGAGCCTATCCTAGCTGATGTGAAGCGAGAGGTGGGGTACACCCTGGACTGGTCACAAGACATAGACCAGGGGTAGGGAACCTATGGCTCTAGAGCCAGATGTGGCTCTTTTGATGACTGCATCTGGCTCTCAAATACATCCGAGCTGACATTACTTAACGCGATTAGTAATGAATAATTCCGCTAGTAATCGGTGTTAAAAATAACGTTTAACATTTCAACCGCACCTGTTCAATAAGTCACATCAATGGTAAGAAGTCCATCCATCTATTCTCTACCGCTTGTCCCTTTTGGGGTCGCGGGGGTTGCTGGAGCCTATCTTAGCTGCATTTGGGCAGAAGGCGGTGTACACCCTGGAGAAGTCGCCACCTCATCACAGGGCCAATACAGATAGACAGACGATATTCACACTCACATTCACACACTAGGGCCAATTTAGTGTTGCCAAAGAAGTATTTTATTTATTATTGGTTAGCTTCAGAATAAAAATGATATAAAATATAAGACTTATACTCTAAAAATGTAGGTCTTACTTAAAAAATGCATTCATTTAGTTGTATTCAGTGTTAAAACATATGATACGGCTCTCACGGTAATACACTTTAAAACATTTGGCTTTCATGGCTCTCTCAGCCAAAAAGGTTCCCGACCCCTGACATAGACAAACATTCATACATATGGACAATTTAAAAGTCTCCCAAAAAAAATTACATGGTCTTTAGGACCCTATTTACCAAAGTTCAGGTACTCGTGTTATATCCAAGAAAGCACAGACGATGACGCAACACAGCTTTAAGTTACAACACGTCACACTGCCGTAGGGTTGTACTGTATACCGTTACTAGTATAGTACCGCGATACTAATGAATCATTTTCGGTACTATACCGCCTTTGAAAAGTTTTCTTTGGCGTGAATGCCTGGCGTCATTTCTGAAGGAAACCAGGCACCGCCATACTTGCCAACCTTGAGAACTCCGAATTCGGGAGATTGGGGTTGGGGAGGGTGTTTTATATATATATATATATATATATATATATATATATATATATACACCGTATTTCCTTGAATTGCCGCCGGGACACTAAATAATTTAAAACCTCTTCTCACTCATGCACTGATCAAAGGCTTGCGGTAAAAGTAAGCATGCGCTGATTATTTTAAAACCTCTTCTCACTCCGGCACTTACCAAAAGCATGCAGTAAACATTTGAGTGTGATGTAAGCTTGGACCTTAAATCCTACTGAATAACTATTAATCTTCTTCCCTTTATGCGATTTCAAATTACCGGTATTGAAATCAGCCTCCTCCATTTTGAAAATGATGACAGGGGAAGTGCCACTCGTGACGTCAAGTGTTTGACCCGGCGGTAATACTAAGCATGTGCTAATTATTGTGTGTGTAATTCAGTAATTCAAGACAGGCGCATACTATATGCCCTGCGGCAATTCAAGGAAATACGGTGTATATATATATATATGTATATATATATATATGTATATATATATATATATATATATATATATATATATATATATATATATATATATATATATATTAGAGGAATCGTTACAATGTGTAAATGGAATAAAACAAACAAAATGTTTACTTGACCCACTTCCTGGGAAACTTATCAAGGAGCTCTCTCTTAGATGCACACTCTTTAAAATGAGTGTGCATCTAAAATTAATAATAATGTAATACCAATTATAGCTGATGACAGTGCTACCACCCTTAAACTTTCAAATTGTAATCATTTTAAGATAAAATTAATTGTGTAAGTCTGTTGATAAAAACAAAACATAATTACAACAAAAACCCTTTTCAGGTATTTTATGTGAGCTTGCGACACAGGTGATACATCATGAAAACCAAACTATTGAATCAAGACCCTTTTCATGAGTTTGGCAGGCATGCTTGCCCAACTTTCTTGCAGTCCTTTCACTGTGGTCAAGGTTTGAATGTTCCATACCAAACAGGAATAACTGCTGGAACACAATGAAGCTCCTTTGAGAAAAATTTATCACAGTTAGCCTTTCTGAACATGTCCTAAAATGGAGTGGAAATGGCCATAAGGTTATTTTTTTTGGACAACCACAGCGCTTTTAATGACCCGCAGGCCTCATGTTTGCTGTCTCAATAATGTTCGCGCTCAATTATAGTTATTTATGATCTAAAACAAGTTCCCCTGCTTGTGATCTTCCTTTGAGAAATATTTTCATCTTCATCCTAAATATTTTGTTGTCATTATAATAGACATGTTTCATTCGAAATCGGACCTTGTTAGTGAAATTCTAATGTGTTTGGAGACCCTCTGAGTAACTGTCTGTCCAACCAAAAACAACACTTTTCTTCCCATATGTCCCCTAATGTCTCCTTTGTGAGAATCTCACCATTTATTCTCACACTGTTAAAAGTTCCTATACTACATTTGCAACTTTACAGACTTACGTTTAAAATCTTGTACTTCTGTTCTATGTGATGTGGAAATGTCATATCATGGAGTTGGTGTGGCTTCACATGGTTCCATCCATCCATTCATCTTCTTCCGCTTATGGGGGATGCAGTCTCAGGCCTCTTCTACACTAAGGTTATCCAGGGTAAATCCCATCTAACCTAATCCTTGTCCACACACACACAATGGTCATTTAAGACCCACTCCCCCTGTGAGGTTCAAACACTGATGACATCTGTTAAACAAGACAAAAGGCAAAGAATCAAACAGAGAAATAATGAAATTTGGACTCAGATCTGAGGCGAGACATGGCCACTGTACTATTTTTACAGTCCTGCACCACGCTTTGCCCCAAGATCGTACTCCTCCTTCTTTATTTGACTTTCTCCCGCCTCCTTCCCACAGCTGCTTCCTGAGGGAAGTGGGTCGTAAACAGCGTTTACGCGTGTATATATATATATATATATATATATATATATATATGTATATATATATATATATATATATATATATATATATATATATATACATATATACATATACATACATACATTTATATATACAGTATATAATTTATAGTTATTTATTTTACCGTTTTTGTTGACATGTTAAAGGTGTTTTGATGAATATACATGCATGTTTAACATATCAATCAATCAATCAATCAATGTTTATTTATATAGCCCCAAATCACAAATGTCTCAAAGGACTGCACAAATCATTACGACTACAACATCCTCGGAAGAACCCACAAAAGGGCAAGGAAAACTCACACACAGTGGGCAGGGAGAATTCACATCCAGTGGGACGCCAGTGACAATGCTGACTGTGAGAAACCTTGGAGAGGACCTCAGATGTGGGCAACCCCCCCCCCCTCTAGGGGACCGAAAGCAATGGATGTCGAGCGGGTCTAACATGATACTGTGAAAGTTCAATCCATAGTGGCTCCAACACAGCCGCGGGAGTTCAGTTCAAGCGGATCCAAGACAGCAGCGAGAGTCCCGTCCACAGGAAACCATCTCAAGCGGATCAGCAGCGTAGAGATGTCCCCAACCGATACAGGCGAGCGGTCCATCCATGGTCATCGGACCGGACCCCCTCCACAAGGGAGGGGGGGACATAGGAGAGAGAAAAGAAGCGGCAGATCAACTGGTCTAAAAAGGAGGTCTATTTAAAGGCTAGAGTATACAGATGAGTTTTAAGGTGAGACTTAAATGCTTCTACTGAGGTAGCATCTCGAACTGTTACCGGGAGGACATTCCAGAGTACTGGAGCCCGAACGGAAAACGCTCTATAGCCCGCCCGCAGACTTTTTTTGGGCTCTAGGAATCACTAATAAGCCGGAGTCTTTTGAACGCAGATTTCTTGCCGGGACATACGGTACAATACAATCGGCAAGATAGGCTGGAGCTAGACCGTGTAGTATTTTATACGTAAGTAGTAAAACCTTAAAGTCACATCTTAAGTTCACAGGAAGCCAGTGCAGGTGAGCCAGTACAGGCGTAATATGATCAAACTTTCTTGTTCTTGTCAAAAGTCTAGCAGCCGCATTTTGTACCAACTGTAATCTTTTAATGCTAGACATGGGGAGACCCGAAAATAATACGTTACAGTAATCGAGACGAGACGTAACAAACGCATGGATAATGATCTCGGCGTCTTTAGTGGACAAAATGGAGCGAATTTTAGCGATATTACGGAGATGAAAGAAGGCCGTTTTAGTAACGCTTTTAATGTGTGACTCAAAGGAGAGAGTTGGGTCGAAGATAATACCCAGATTTTTTACAGAGTCACCTTGTTTTATTATTTGGTTGTCAAATGTTAAAGTTGTATTATTAAATAGAGGTCGGTGTCTAGCAGGACCGATAATCAGCATTTCCGTTTTTTTGGCATTAAGTTGCAAAAAGTTAGCGGACATCCATTGTTTAATTTCATTAAGACACGCTTCCAACTGACTACAGTCCGGCGTGTTGGTCAGCTTTAGGGGCATGTAGAGTTGGGTGTCATCAGCATAACAGTGAAAGCTAATACCGTATTTGCGTATGACGTCACCCAGCGGCAGCATGTAGCTGCTGAAGAGTACAGGGCGAAGGACCTAACCCTGGGGAACTCCACACGTTACCTTAACATAGTCCGAGGTCACATTGTTATGGGAGACACACTGCATCCTATCAGTAAGATAAGAGTTAAACCAGGACAGGGCTGAGTCTGACATACCAATTCGTGTTTTGATACGCTCTAATAAAATATTATGATCGACGGTATCGAAAGCAGCGCTAAGATCGAGGAGCAGCAACATAGATGACGCATCAGAGTCCATCGTTAGCAATAGATCATTAGTCAATTTTGCGAGGGCTGTCTCAGTCGAGTGATTTGCCCTGAAACCGGATTGAAAGGTTTCACATAGATTGTTAAACGCTAAGTGTTCATTTAGCTGCTCTGCAACAATTTTTTCGAGGATTTTCGAAATAAAGGGAAGGTGAGACACCGGCCGGTAGTTTACCATGAGGTCAGGATCGAGGTTAGGTCTTTTAGATTCCTATCTTTCATGAAGACAAGAATATAAGTTGGTGTATTACCTGATTCTGATGACTTGCATTGATTGGAATCAGACTGGCTTTCGGAGACTCTTATTTTGTTAGCGCAGGCGCGATGGAGCGGCACTTTTATTGTGAAGACAGGAACTGTGCGATCAGTCTGTAGGCTGCTGACGGGAAGTACGGTTGAAATAAAAAGTGTATTTTTTCCTTTAGACTTTTGATTGAATGATTGAAACTTTTATTAGTAGATTGCACAGTACAGTACATATTCCGTACAATTGACCACTAAATGGTAACACCCCAATAAGTTTTTCAACATGTCGGGTTCATACGTGTGACGGTCACGTGACAACCTGGTTTTGTTTGATTGGTCCAACGTCACCAGTGACTGCATTTGATTGGTGAAACGCAGGCAATCGTAGATCGTAATTTAAATGCGTGTCTGACAAAATCAAAACAAACAAAGCGTGCATTAACAGATCGATAAAAATCAGTAGCGAGCTGAATGTAGATATATGGAGCAGAGTAAACGTAGCGTTTCTTCTCTATAAATATACTCAAGTAAAAGTAAAAGTATGTTGCATAAAGACTACTCTTAGAAGTACAATTTATCCCAAAAGTTACTCAAGTAGATGTAACGGAGTAAATGTAGCGCGTTACTACCCACCTCTGTATATAAACTATCAGACTGTGTGGTGGGTAGTAGTGGGTTTCAGTAGGCCTTTAAGAGAATAAAACAAAGATAAGACAATAGTCATAATCATAAATGCTCATGTTTGGACTTCTTGTCCTGTCAATTTTTGCAATAAAGGATGAATACACGATTGTAGTTGGATTGTTTGGATAGTATTTAATATAGTAATACTAGTTGTTGATTTATTTCGTACTATTGAATTTATTTTGCTTAACATTTGTATGTAATGAAAAGGATTACAGGTTGTTCTCTTTACGGCTTGGTACTTTTATAGGTATCAAATAAATTCACGTAAAATTAAACTGTACCATATTTTGCTACTTTTGTTGCATGTGACGTCACGTCCAATTGCAGACTCAAACACTTGGCGGGCAAACAAGCGTATTTGAGTAGACTAGTGTTGTCCCGATACCAATATTTTGGTACCGGACCACAAAGAATTGCATTTTTGGCTTTATTTGAACAAAAAAATCTTAGGGTACATAAACATATGTTTCTTATTGCAAGTTTGTCCTTAAATAAAATAGTGAACATATAAGACAACTTGTCTTTTAGTAGTAAGTAAGCCAACAAAGGCTCCTAATTTAGTCTGCTGGCATATGCAGTAACATATTGTGTCATTTTCCATTCTATTATTTTGTCATAATTGTTAGGGACAAGGGGTAGAAAATGAATTATTAATCTTCTTTTTCAATTACTGTTAATATATGCTGACTTTCTGTTTGACATGTTCCATCTACACGTCTGTTAAAATGTAAAAAACACTATTTCTTCTGTTGTTTGGATGCTTTACATTAGTTTTGGATGATACCACAAATTTGGGTATCTGTTGTGTACTAGGCAAAGGGAAGGAGGCGACACTAGCGCAGAACTGCGGTTTAGAAGGTTTATTAAAACCTTTGATCAATGTGTGTGGTGTGTATGCTACCACTAGTGAATGAATGCGGACAATGTGTGGAATCAAGAATGTGGAATTTACCAGAAGGTGCTGGATGTATCTTTCGTTGAATGCAAGGGGGCAGGCGAAGAGGCAGTCAACAGGGAGGCAAGCAGTCAGGGGCTGGAGAGAGGCAACGATGTCCGGGTCCAAGCAGTGGGTGAGGATCGGGGAAGGCAAGCAAAGATCCGGGAGGAGGTCGTGAGGCAAGACACGATCACAGAAGACACTGTGGAAAACACAAAAGACATCAAGTCGGGATTGAGGGAGAGCACAAGAAGGCGAGCAAGGAACAAAGGAGGGGTGCCAGACGTGATGCTTACTCAGGGGAGATTGGCTACATTCTGGCGAGGGTCTCCTGGCTTTGCTGGTCTTTTATGCCGCTCTCTCTCATCAGCACCAGGTGCGCTGATGTGTGATTGTCTGCAGCCTTGTCGCTGTGTGGGCGTGCTGCGCCCAGCGGCATGTCTTGACACTCAGTTGCAGGAGCAACAAAAGGTTCGAGTCCGCGCCGTGACAGTATCAATCCGATACCAAGTAGTTACAGGATCATACATTGGTCATATTCAAAGTCCTCATGTGTCCAGGGACATATTTACTGAGTTTATAAACATAATATAATTTAAAAAAAAAAACAAAAGATGTTGTGATGTCAAAAAATATCGACATAATCATCGTAGTATCAACTAGATACGCTACTGTACTTGGTATCATGTTAGGTTTGGATCACCTATGGCATTTGTTTACATTTTGACGGCGGTAAGCTACGTTGTGTAGTGAAGCATGTTTATCTATTCCTCGTCCTGCAGAGATGATACTTGTAAGAAACGTACGTTATATGTCGCCATAGAGGCGAGGATTTGTGATTTAGAAGCTAAAACACTGTTGACAGCGGCTGGACTTTAGCCGCTAGCTAGCTAGTCATGACTTCTTGCGGTGGGCGTTTCAGTATGATAGCTTCACCTTTATCTTTAGTTTTTAAGCCAAAATGTGTCTGTTCTCCTTTTTCAGTCTACACACTGTGTCTGCTTGTACTCTGTGATTGTGCGCTACGGAACATGCTCGTTTGCTCCTAAACCAGCAATGACACGACGTGATAATGACGGGGGGCGCGTGAAGGTCGGGTACCGGTACTTTTCAGAGGCGGTATAGAACCGAATATGATTCATTTGTATTGCGGTACCAGACAGTACAACCTTGGAGTGAACTGCTTCGAAGTAGTGTTGTCCTTTTCCATGTCAACAAAGAAAAGATTACTCAATATTATGTTTAGCTCGATGCTAATTTACATTGCATATTCCATATATATGCTACTGTTTGGCAATAGTAATTTTTCTTGACGATTCCAATACCTCCAAATGTGTTAATAAAAACTATAACTAAGAAGCACGTTAAAAATAAACAGCTGGTGTGTAATAGGTGCACACCAAACTGAGATTATTTTACATACTTACATTTTTTGTTTCGTTTTGTCTTTTGAAATAAACATGTTTAGAGCACCACTTCACTGTTGCTTTTACCTTGTTTCCTGCAATTGGGTTCACCTCACCTTGCCGCTGTCATGATCTGTGCTTCAGGTTGCGCCTTGTCATGCGTTTTGTTGCTGTTCTCCTTGGTTTTGATTCTATTTCTGTTGCAGCGCTCTTTCCTTTGTTTACGTTCCCGTTGCTAGGTGCGTTTGCACTCACACCGGTTTCTGTTTTGCTGATGAGTGTCTTCACCTGCTGCCATTACAAATCTTGCACCCTGTGTACCTGTCTCACCCAGCCAGTCCTTGCGGGATTCTAGTTCTGTGTATTCGGCATTATGCGGCTCCCTGAGTAAATGCCATGCAAGTGTTTGCCTTGTGCTCTGCGTGCGCTCTTCCTGCGGCATGCCACTCTTCGGTTTTTGCCTTATATTGGATTAAATAATAATTTTACCTCTGCGATGCCTGTTACGCATGCCTGGTAATGCAATCGCCAAACTACACTAGGGTTGTACGGTATACCGGCATTAGTATAGTACCGTGATACTAATGAATCAAAAAAGTACCGGCCATTTATATCAGGAAATATGTCCCGGGACACACGAGGACTTTGAAAATGACCAATGTATGATCCTGTAACGACTTGGTGTCGGATTGATACCCACATTTGTGGTCCAAAACTAATGTAAAGTATCAAACACAGAAGAAAAGTGATTAATAGATTTTAACAGAAGTGTAGATAGAACATGTTAAAAGAGAAAGTAAGCAGATATTAACAGTAAATGAACAAGTCTGTTGAGGTGAAGAAGGAGCTGAGCCGGAAGGCAAAGCTCTCAATTTACCGTTCGATCTATGTTCCCATCCTCACCTATGGTCATGAGCTTTGGGTCATGACCGAAAGGATAAGATCACGGGTACAAGTGGCCGAAATGAGTTTCCTCCCCAAGGGGGCGGGGTTCTCACTTAGAGATAGGGTGAGAAGCTCTGCCATCCGGCAGGAGCTCAAAGTAAAGCCACTGGTCCTCCACATCGAGAGGAGCCAGATGAGGTGGTTCGGGCATCTGGTCAGGATGCCACCCGAACGCCTCCCGAGGGAGGTGTTTAGGGCACGTCCAACCGGTAGGAGGCCACGAGGAAGACCCAGGACACGTTGGGAAGACTATGTCTCCCGGCTGGCCTGGGAACGCCTCGGGATCCACCGGGACGAGCTGGACGAAGTGGCTGGGGAGAGGGAAGTCTGGGCTTCCCTGCTTAGGCTGCTGCCCCCGCGACCCGACCTCGGATAAGCGGAAGAAGATGGATGGATGGATGGATTTCCTACCACTTCCATCCATCCATCCATTTTTTACTCCTTGTCCCGTTCAGGGTCACGGGGTGCTGGAGCCACTTGTCCTTGATAATGTTAACAAAATAATAGAATTTAAATTTTTTTGTTCAAATAAAACCAATAATGCAATTTTTGTGGTCCCCTTTATTTAGAAAAAGTACCAAAAAATGTTGTGTACTGAGAAGGGAAGGAGGCGACAACCACGGCAGAACTGCGATTTCAAAAGGTTTAGTTAAACCTTTGATGATTACGTGGCATGTGTATGCTACTCTAAGTGAATGAGTGTAGACTATGTGTAATATTAATACATATGAATATAAATGTACCAGGGGTTGTTGTCCGTGAGTGTTGGTTGTATCTTTCGTCGAATCAAGAGGGGTAAGGCCAAGAGGCAGTTCGTAGACAGGCAAGAGGTCGAGTGCAAGTGTGAGGCAGCGTGGTCTGGGTCCGAGCAGGGAGGAAGTGGATCGAGGGAAGCAGTCAGGAATACGGATGGATGTCAGGTGACAAGTCACGATCATGGAAGACAGGGGAGTTGCTGTTGAAGACACAAGAGACATGAACCAGGGAGACACACAGAGAGAGAGAGAGAGAGAGAGAGAGAGGGAGAGAGAGAGAGAGAGAGAGAGAGAGTAAAACAAAGGCGAGTAAAGCATGGTGAAGGTAATGCCAGACGTGATGCTCACTGGAAGGTTAGCAACGTTCTGGCAAAGGTTCCTCGGGTCCGCTGGTCTTTTTGCCGCTCCCTCTCATCAAAATCAGGTGTGCTGATTACAGATTGTCTGCAGGCTTGTCACTGCGTGGGCCTTTTACGCTCAGCGCGGGCAGGTACATGTCTGGGTGTGCTTTCAGCAGAGGTGCCGGCAGCTGGACAGAAAAGTATTGAAATAACTTTAGTACCGATACTAAAATATTGGTATCGTGACAACACTACACCACACCATGCAGAAACGTTACAGCTACCACATTTACCATCGTGACAACTTACAGTATAAACACTTTGTAGGACTCAATAATACACAAACTTAGCACATTCAACTGAATGGCAAAGACGACTTCCTGATTACGGCAACACACCTAAAATAAACCGAAATGAATGCATACTTGCAAATGATACTCAGAAATGTAAAAAAACAAGATATAAAAACAGGAAAATACATTTATTAATATTAGCTCACTGTTATATTAACAATTGAATCGAATATTCTTTAACACATTAACACACAAAAAAGTACCAAATTGTATCATGTACCCGTATCAATTCCCAGGTATGTATCGGTTCAAATGTGAAAGTAACCCATCAATAACGGGGGATGTTGTACATCGAGTCAAAATGATAAAATCGTCCAATGACGTGAAACATTTTAAGTCAAAATGTATTTGAAAATGTCCATCCATCCATCCATCCATTTTTTCTACCACTTATTCCCCTTTGGAGTAGCGGGGGGCGCTGGTGCCTATCTCAGCTACAATCGGGCGGAAGGTAGGGTACACCCTGGACAAGTCGCTACCTCATCGCAGATTTAAAAATGTCCTGACCTCTATTTATTTGCTATCAAATTAGGAGCCCCATTTTGACTATAGACCAGGGGTCACCAACCTTTTTGAAACCAAGAGCTACTTCTTCGGTACTGATTGAAGCGAAGGGCTACCAGTTTTACACTTTACATTTTAAGTGTTTATATATATATATATATATATATATATATATATATATATATATATATATATATATATACATATATATATATATATATTAGGGGTGGGCAAATTAGTGCGTTAATAATGAGTTAACTCATCAATCTATTGACGCCGACAATTATTTTATCGCACATTTGCGTATGTTGTTTACATGCTTTTATTTTGTTAACGCCTTTTCTTAACAAGATGGCGTAGCCCGGCGTCGAGGGACTCTTGGTAAAGATGGAACATTTGGCAAAAATACCGGACAATTCTGCAAATTTCATGGCTGGCTTACAGCGTGGTCACTCCGGGATCACTTACGACCGCCAGACAATTCTGGATGTGGATAGATCGGGCCGTTTTGGACTGAATGACGCGTGCTTGCTAGACCGGCTACCTAGCATGTGAATACTTTGCCGGCTACATCCAGCGGCTTGTGAAGCAGCGGAGTATATGTGTTGTCTGTCTATTTATAAATAATGCAGACGAGGCGTATTGGCTGAGTTCTTAACGTTTGCTTTCAGAGCGTGCATATCACAACATACAAGATGCCGTCATGGCGACACAACCTATACCGGGCTACCGCGCATGCTCATCACTCCTGTTGCATGCTGGGTAGGGTAGTTCTTTTATTCCCTGGCTCATAACGTCACAATATAGTACCATGTATATGCGTTCAGTTTATCAAAGCACCAAGCAAACAATCGGAAAATTCCCATCATATCAATTCCTAGACATGGTCATAATTATTTTAAGTGCACTACGCAGAATAAACACAACATTATTAATATTGCTACTGCAGATAATTTGATCAAAAATTCCCTAAAACAGCCCACTACCTATAATACAGGTTTTTTAAACATAAGATCCCTGATAAAAATTTTTTTTTCTGCTGTTACCTCAGAAATTGCCTGTTCAGATGTTATGATTGTGGCTCAGAGATTTGTATGTAGATTATATTTGTTTTCCATAACAGACAGGATAATTTAAATACCCTGGCAGTGGTAGTAATAAGCTTAAATGTTTGTATTTACATTTTTGGAGTTGATTTTCATAAAATATGCTATTTAACTGCTACTGTTTAACAAGGAATGATTTAAATTGTGTTTGCACAACAAATGTTTCGGCGCTTTTGTTCATGTGGGAGAATATTCCAATAAAGGTGCACTACACACTACTTTTGAATTCATTATTGGGCTCTGCGTATACAATGCAGTTAATCGCGATTAATCAGAGAAATAGTGCGATTAACTTCGATTAAAATGTGTAATCGTTGCCCAGCCCTAATATATATATATATATATATATATATATATATATATATATATATATATATATATATATATATATATATATATATATATATATATATTTATATTCTCATTTGTAAGTTACGTGTAAGTGTGATTTAAACAAGAATAGCTATATATATATATATATATATATATATATATATATATATATATATATATACATATATATATATATATATGTATATATATATATATATATATATATATATATATATATATATATATATATATATATATATATATATATATATATATATATATATAAAATGGGTATTTCTGTCTGTCATTCCGTCGTACATTTTTTTCCTTTTACGGAAAGTTTTTTTGTACAGAATAAATGATGAAAAAAAAACACTTAAATGAACGGTTTAAAAGAGGAGAAATCATGAAAAAAATGTTTAATTAAATGAACCAAAATGAACCATTAAATGAACCAAAATATGACATATTATATCTTCGTGTAAAATATTGGACACAGTGTCTTGTCAAGGTTATGAGATGCGATGCAAGTGTAAGCCACTGTGACACTATTGTTCATTTTTTTATTTTTTGTGCAAATGTTTTTAATGATAATATCAATGAGGAATTTTTAATCACTGCTATTTTGAAATTGTTACTAATATTGATAATATTAATTTTTGTTTCACTACTTTTCGATTGTACCTTGTCATGTTTGTGTGTCCTCAATTGCTCTGTTTATTGCTATTTTGAATGTTGCTGGGTTGGGTTTGGTTTTGGAATTGGAATGCATTGTTATGGTATTGTTGTGTATTGTTTTGTTGGAATGATTAATAAATTAAGTTAAAAAAAACAAAAAACGGCCAGCTGTCGACCCATCTGGTCCTTGCGGGCTACCTGGCGCCCGCGAGCGCCGTGTTGGTGACCCCTGCTATAGACCATCTCGGGCAGAGATGTCAAACTGTTTTTCATTGAGGGCCACATCACAATTATGGCTGCCTGCAGTGGCGAATAATGTATGAATTTGCCTCTGGATGTCATTATTAATTATGCATATATTTTTCAAGTAGACTCTCGATTTTACAGTAAAATCTTTAAAGCTGTAAAATATAGTTTTTTTTTATTGTTTTACAATGTTTTACAGTAAATGGAAAAACAGCACCACTGTTTATGTTTTGTTTTTACGGAAAAAACTGGCAGCTTAGTTGCCAGAATGTTTTTGTTTATTTTACGTAGGTTTTGGCATTATTATATTGTCAATGAAAGAACAGTACAAGTTCTTTTTTAATTCTGGCAACTTAGCTACCAGTTTTTCTACCGTAAAAACAAATGCACTGTTTTTCCATTTATAGTAATATACCGTTAAAAAAAAACTGGGAGCTCAGTCAACATAATTTTAACGCAAAGAACTGGTAGGTTTTTTCAATTTACAGTATTTGTTGTCATTTTTATTTGATGGGTAGTTTGCTGTAAAATTAAGTATTTTTATTTTATTTTTTTTAGACAAAAACATGTTTGAAAAATATCATAATATACTGTAATATTTGTTGCAATATTGGATACTATTAAAGTTTAAAAGGTATGCAATTTCAAGCTGTACATATATTTTATTAGGGCAGCACGGTGGAAAAGGGGTTAGTGCATGTGCCACACAATACAAAGGTCCTGAGTTCAATGCCGGGCTCGTAATCCTTCTGTGTGGAGTTTGCATGTTCTCCCCGTGACTGCGTGGGTTCCCTTCCTCCTACCGCCAAAAACATGCACCTGGGGATAGGTTGATCGGCAACACTAAATTGGCCCGAGTGTGTGAATGTGAGTGTGAATGTTGTCTGTTTATCTGTGTTGGCCCTGTGATTAGGTAGCGACTTGTCCAGGGTGTACACCGCCCTCCGCCCGAATGCAGCTCAAATAGGCTCCAGCAACCCCCGCTACCCCGAAAGGGACAAGCGGTAAAAGATGGATGGATGGACATATATTTTTTCTGTCAAAATTGAAAAAAAATAAATTACATTTATTGAGAAAATATTGAGTACTTTTTTGACACAGATCATTTCCAGGTGTTTGCGGGCCAGATAAAATGATGTCGCGGGCCAGATCTGCCTTGAGTTTGCCCCCGGACCTTGAGTTTGACGCCTGTAGTCAGCTGGGATAGGCTCCAGCTCAGTGCAGCACCAGAACAAGATAAGCAGGAGAAAATAAATGAATGGAAGGACTTTTTGTTCTGGAAATACTCAGCTGCTTATGTCGAGTTGACAGCCAGGTGGAGGAAGAAAAGACACAAAGTGGATCTTGAGTGTTTACATTTGTTGTACTTCCTGGTGAGTTTATTGACCATAGGAATGTTGGATAAAAAATAAAAAAAAGGCCATGGTTTTCTTTTGAATTGACCTGTGTTCAAGTAAAAGTATTTCTTTAACTAATAACATTACTATTTTCTGTTTTTTTGTTGTTTTACTGTAGTAACTGTATGTAAAAATGGGCCCACTAAGTGGCTGCTGGTTGCATCAGTTCTGTGGTATTTTAAAGTATTTTAATTCATCTTTTGTTTTCTTTGATGTTTCCCTCTTGTTTTAATGTGTTGTTACCTTATTTTTGTGGACTTTTTTGTATCTGCATTGCGACAACATAGTTTCCCCATTGCAGGATAAATAAAGTCTATCATATCCTATAATAAATGTTTCTTTTTCCGCAGGCCGCAAGTTTGTCATTGCCAATGCCAGAGTGGAGAACTGCGCCATTATCTTCTGCAACGATGGCTTCTGTCACATGTGCGGTTACTCGCGAGCTGAGATCATGCAGAAGCCGTGCACGTGCAACTTCCTGTACGGACCCGACACCAAACGTCTGGCCATCGCTCAGATGGCTCAGGCCCTGCTGGGGTCAGAGGAGAGGAAAGTGGAGATCGACCTTTACCGCAAAGATGGTAGGAAAACACTTTTTACACACTCTCGAATAAGGTTTGTGTGACAGCCTGGATGTTGCCTCTGTTGCTAGTTGGCAGGATATTTACCTGAATGCTGTCAGGTGTCTTCGATCAGCCTTAAAGTTCAGTTGAATCATTGGTAATGAAGTTACTTGATTTTGGAATTTTAATATTCACTTATTTTTGTGTTAATTGCTGAGAAAGTCAAACAGTGAAATATGTTTTGTTATTGGTCCTCCAATGTAACTTTTATTCCGAAATACCACAACCTAGCATTGTGTCCGTCCTTTGTGAATTTGCCCAAAGTGTGCACTTTTTAGTAATAGACTTGCCAACCTTGAGACCTTCGAATTCAGGACATGGTTGGGGGTGTGTGGTTGCGGGGCGGGGTTGAAGTGCAGGCAGCATACCCCCTCCCCTTCGAGCTTTTCTGGATGAAATGAAATTATTTTGTTCCAATCATTTTGGATCTTGCAAGCGTATGTCTTCTTTTTACTCATCGTCGCCATGTCTCTTCTTCGTTCTTTTGCTTTGTCTCCTTCTTGTTGTGTGTGCAGTTGTGCACTGAGCTCCAAAAGCCGTAGACCAGGGGTCACCAACCTTTTTGAAACCAAGAGCTACTTCTTGGGTACTGATTAATGCGAAAGGGCTACCAGTTTGATACACACTTAAATAAATTGCCAGCAATAGCCAATTTGCTCAATTTACTTTTAATAAATAAATCTATATATATAAAAAAAATTGGTTATTTCTGTCCATCATTCTGTTGTACATTTTTTTTCCTTTTACGACAGGTTTTTTCGTTGAGAATAAATGATGAAAAAAACACTTAATTGAACGGTTTAAATGAGGAGAAAACAGGAAAAAAAAAAGAAAATCAAATTTTGAAACATGGTTTATCTTCAATTTCGACTCTTTAAAATTCAAAATTAAACCGAAAAAAAGAAGAGAAAAACTAGCTAATTCGATTCTTTTTGAAAAAATTTAAGAAATTATTTATGGAACATCATTAGTAATTTTTCCTGATCAAGATTAATTTTAGAATTTTGATGACATGTTTTAAATAGGTTAAAATCCAATTTGAACTTTGTTAGAATATATAACAAATTGGACCAAGCTATATTTCTAACAAAGACAAATCATTATGTCTTCTAGATTTTCCATAACAAAATTTTTTAAAGGAATTCAAAAGACTTTGAAATAAGATTTAAATTTGATTCTACAGATTTTCTAGATTTTCCAGAATATTTTTTTTGAATTTTAATCATAATAAGTTTGAAGAAATATTTCACAAATATTCTTTGTCGAAAAAACAGAAGCTAAAACGAAGAATTAAATTAAAATGTATTTATTATTCTTTACAATAAAAAAAAATAAATGTACCTGAACAATGATTTAAAGCATTGGTCCCCAACCACCGGGCCGTGGCCCGATTGTTACCGGGCCGCAGAATAATTTTTTATTTAAAAAAAAAAAAATAAATATATGTATATTTTTTTATTAAATCAACATAAAAAACAAAACATACACTTACAATTAGTGCACCAACCACAAAAACCTCCCCTTTTCATGACAAAAACATCCCTTTTTCTTGACAAAGAAACAAAAAAAAAAAAAAAAAAGGAGACCCCCCTACGGGCCGCGGGATGAATTATTAAGCGTTGACCAGTCCGCGGATACAAAAAGGTTGGGGACCACTGATTTAAAGGAAGGAATCTAAAAGGTAAAAAGGTATATGTGTTTAAAAATCCTGAAATCATTTTTAAGATTGTATTTTTTCTCTAAAATTAGCATTCTGAAAGTTATAAGAAGCAAAGTAAAAAAAATTAATGAATTTATTTAAACAAGTGAAGATGAGATGGCAACTTGTCCAGGGGGTACACCGCCTTCCGCCCGATTGTAGCTGAGATAGGCGCCAGCACCCCCCGCGACCCCAAAAGGGAATAAGCGGTAGAAAATGGATGGATGGATGGATGGAAGTGAAGACCAAGTCTTTAAAGTATTTTCTTGGATTTTCAAATTCTATTTGAGTTTTGTCTCTCTTAGAATTAAAAATGTCAAGCAAAGCCAGACCAGCTTGCTAGTAAATAAATACAATTTTAAAAAATAGAGGCAGCTCACTGCTAAGTGCTGCTATTTGAGCTATTTTAGAACAGGCCAGCGGGCAACTCATCTGGTCCTTACAGGCTACATGGTGCCCGCAGGCACCGCGTTGGTGACCCCTGCCGTAGATGTTATTGTAGGGTTCCGGAAGAGTAAGTGCTGCAAGGAATTCTGGGTATTTGTTCTGTTGTGTTTATGTTGTGTTACGGTGCGGATGTTCTCCCGAAATGTGTTTGTCATTCTTGTTTGGTGTGGCTTGACAGTGTTTGTGGCGCATATTTGTAACAGTGTTAAAGTTGTTTATGTGGCCACCCTCAGTGGGACCTGTATGGCTGTTGACCAAGTATGCCTTAAACCAGTCAAAAGATCATACAATGTATCAGCATGACATCTTCGAGTAAAGACCATTGTTAAACCCGTCCAACGCTACATTACTATGTGACTGGGCTGGCAGGCTGTTAATATGGAGGAAAAACGGATGCATGGACAGCATTGGGCTGGTAAGGGGTGAAGGTTTCAGGTGATAGAGGACATTAAAGCCACTGCCTTTATGGCACGCCCCCAATATTGTTGTTCGGGTGGAAATCCGGAGATAGGTTGCCCCGGGAGATTTTTGGGAGGGGCACTGAAGTACGGGAGTTTCCCGGGAAAATCGGGAGGGTTGGCAAGTATGGACTTACACTTAGACAAACTTTATTGATCCTTAAGGGATATTGTTCTACACAGTAGTTAGTTAATAAGTAGAACTAGGCTGCAACATTTATTTAATTTTCATCACGATTACGATTCTGGCTGCTACGATTAAATAAAGTAATATTAACGTTAAAAAAGTAGGTTTGTTGCATATCAACAACACATTCACTGCCTGCAGTGGCAAGAAAGTGAGAGCGGCTTGTCTTGAAGCTCCGTAAAGTGACTACCAACCATGCCAGAGTGCACACAGAGCTCCATGACCACACCATCACCACCCAATAACACATTGAGTCTGTGTTTTTAAACTTTTTCCGGGCTGCTGCAGTCGGCCGTTTCACTGCCCCAACTTCTGTGAAATCTAACTAGGCTTGCATCAAAGACAGCGCTGTTTTTATTAAACAACAACAGGGATGTGGACGCCAGCATACCGTGCTGCTGTGCTCGTCCCCTTTACCATGAATTGATTTACGTGGAACCTGACTTAAACAAGTTGAAAATCTTATTTGGGTGTTACCATTTAGTGGTCAATTGTACGGAATATGTCCTGTACTGTGCAATCTACTTATAAAAATTCCAATCAATCAAAAATTCCATCAAAACCCAAGGAGTTGCGCTAGCAGGACTGACTGCTAGCCATCGTGCTAAATAGAGTCCGAATACACTTTTCCAGCGAGTGCCAAAACAGGCGAGTCCTGCTCTCTATTAGACTTATAGGCCTACTGTTATAGTTTATATATCAATGATGAAATATTAAGATTGCAACACATCCCAATACGGCCTTTTTAGTTTACTAAATTGCAATTTTAAATTTCCCGGGAGTTTCTTGTTGAAAGCGTCGCGGAATGATGACGTGCATGCTTGACGTCACGGACTGTAAGGAAATATTAGCGCTGCGCACACACACAGCTAAAAGTCGTCTGCTTTAACCGCATAATTACACAGTATTTTGGACATCTGTGTTGCTGAATCTTTTGCAATTTGTTCAATTAATAATGGAGAAGTCAAAGTAGAAAGATGGAGTTGGGAAGTTTTTGCTATTTTTTAAAGTATTTTAAAAAAAAAAATTTTAAACTTATTTTAAAATATTTTTTTCATAAACAATAAAAAAAAAAAAAAATCATAATTTAAAGGGCTACTGAAACCCACTACTACCGACCACGCAGTCTGATAGTTTATATATCAATGATGAAATATTAACATCGCAACACATGCCAATACGGCATTTTTAGTTTTCTAAATTGCAATTTTAAATTTCCCGCGAAGTGTCGTGTTGAAAACGTCGCGGTATGATGATGACGCTTATGATGACGCGTGCGTTTGACGTTTCGGGTTGTAGCGGACATTATTTTCCAGCCCGATCCAAGCTATAAGTAGTCTGCTTTAATCGCATAATTACACAGTATTCTGGACTTCTGTGTTGCTGAATCTTTTGCAATTTGTTCAATTAATAATGGAGAAGTCAAAGTAAAAAGATGGAGGAGGGAAGCTTTTAGCCTTTAGCCACACAAACACACGGTGATTCCTTGTTTAAAATTCCGGGAGGTGAAGCTTTACTATGGATCAGAGCATTCAAGCGAACATCGATGTCAACCAGCAGTTTTCGGTGAGAAAATTGTGGTAAAAAGTCGCCTCTTACCGGAGATCAGCTGAGCTTGTGCCGTTCATAACGCTGCCGTCGACTTCCATCAGACACTGGCCTCAAGACACCCGTGGACACACCCTTCCGACTATCAGGTACTATTAAACTCACTAAAATACTAGCAACACAATAGAAAGATAAGTGATTTCCCAGAATTATCCTTGGAAATGTGTCTAAAAACATCCGAATCCGTCCCAATGCAATCACATTTTTTTTTACTCGATTTTTTTATTTTTTGTCTTCTAGTCCGTTGCTATCAATATCCTCAAACACAAATCTTTCATCCTCGCTCAAATTAATGGGGAAATTGTCGTTTTCTCGGTCCGAATAGCTCTTTTTGTTTGAGGCTCCCATTAAAAACAATGAATATGTGAGGACCCTTCAACGGGTGACGTCATCGTCTGCGACTTCCGGTAAAAGCAGGGCTTTTCTATTAGCGACCAAAAGTTGTGAACTTTATCGTCGATGTTCTCTACTAAATCCTTTCAGCAAAAATATGGCAATATCGCGAAATGATCAAGTATGATACATAGAACAAACCTGCTATCCCCGTTTAAATAAGACAATCTATTTTCAGTAGGCCTTTAATGAAGCCACTACATCTGCGCATGTGTATGAATCTAAGGAATGCGGTAATATAATTGTGCTTTGAAGGACTCTTTCACATGAGTACAATCCTTAGCCCAAAAAAACAATATATTTGATTTTTTGGACCCTTTATATACATGTTTCACACTAAAAACAGTTAAGTGTATGACAAGGTCATGCATGGGTGACACGTGGGCAACCTGCAGAAAGTGGCTTTTTTTTATTGCCCTGAAAAAAATGATAAAAAATGGAAGAATAGTGCTAAAAGCATAATTTAATCAGAAAAAATAGGGCATGTTAATATTAATAATGCACAAAAACTACAAGATCTGTCTTTAAATTTGATGTATAATGGTTAGTGCGCTGTTTTATTAGACTATCCATCCATCCAGACATCGTCTCCCCAACGTGTCCTGGGTCTTACTGTGGCCTCCTACCAGTCGGATGTGTCCTTATCACCTCCTCAGGGAGGATTCTGGGGGGCATTCTGCCCGAACCACCTCATGGAGGAGCCGGCTTCAATTCGAGCTTCTCACCCTATTTCTAATAGAGAGCCCCGCCACCCAATGGAGGAAACTCATTTTGGCCGCTTGTACCCATAATGTTGTCCTTTCGGTCCTAACCCACAGCTCATGACCGTAGTTGAGATTGGAAACATAAATCGACCAGTAAATTTAGAGCTTTGCCTTGTGGCTCAGCTCCTGCTTCACCACAATAGATCAATACAGGGTCAGTATCACTGCAGACACTGCACCAATCCGCCTGTCGATCTCAAAATCCACTTTTCCCTCACTCTCGAACAAGACTCTGATGTACTTGAACTCCTCCACTTGGGGCAAGATCCTCCCCAGCCCAGGGATGGCACCCCCCTCCCCTTTTCCGTGTGAGAATTATGGACTTGGAGGTGATTCTCATCCCAGTTGCTTCACTGCTGCGAACCGATCCAGACTAGGGCTTTCACCTTCAGGACCCCACCCCCGCAGGTAGTTTGCCGACCTGTGGGAATTACTGGTGTTTTTATCTAACATAATGGATCATCGTTAATAATAATCTTGAATTAAATACTGAAAAAAATAATCAGGGTTATTATTTTTGCAGCCCTAAGTTAGAGAACAGTGAATCAGGACTTGATTTGGTCGCCTTGGACGAGTTGTCGTCTAACAGTAAACGGGTTCCACTGAATTCTGCGTGAAGGTCTGAGTCCATGGACTGAATAGTAACAAAATGTGTCAGTGTTAAATTTTTCTGAAGATCAAATCAGTTTGTTTATCTGCTTTCTCATGCTCATGTACATTTGGCTTGGGGTGTCTCGATACAACTTTTTCACTACGATACCAATATCAGAGCCTTAATAATTGGCCAATATATATATATATATATATATATATATATATATATATATATATATATATATATATATATATATATATATATATATACCGTATTTCCTTGAATAGCCGCCGGGCATGTACAATGCGCCTGCCTTGAATTACTGCCGGGTCAAACTCGTTCCTTACTTTTACCGCCGGGTAAAAGTCGTGACATCACGAGTGACGCTTCTCTGTCGTCATTTCCAAAATGGCGGAGGAGTTTGTTTTGCTTTCACTATGTGTAAACCAGGGGTCTTGGTTCACAGCCATACAGATCACTCTGATGGCTGTGATATAAACCAACTTTTCTTTAACACTCTTACTAATATGCGCCACACTCTGTGAACCCACACCAAACACATTTCTGGAGAACATTGGCTTTGTAACTCATTATAAACGCAACATAAGAATTACCCAGCATTCCGATGCATCCATGACTCTTGGCTATGCGCCGGTTGAGGTGGGCGAGGTTGGTGGCGCGTGTATAACATAGCCAAGGGTCATGGATACATTGGAATTCTGGGTGATTCTTATGTTGCGTTTATAATGTGTTACAGAGCCAATGTTTTCCAGAAATGTGTTTGGTGTGGGTTCACAGAGTGTGGCGCATATTAGTAAGAGTGTTAAAGTTGTTTATATCACAACCATCAGTGTAAAAGGTATGGCTGTTGACCAAGTATGCATTGCAATCCGGTATGAGAAGCAGCGATATGTATGCGTCGGACTGGCACGCAGATAGCATGGTGTAAAGGTGGGCGCGATGACATGTTGTAGAGCAGTGGTCCCCAACCACCGGGCCGCGGTCGCAGAATAATTTATATTTTTTATTTTTTATATCATACTCATATTTACTGCATGCCATTGGTAAGCGCAGGGGTGAGAAGAGGTTTGAAAATAATTGGCGCCTGCTTACTTTTACCGCATGCCTTGAATACGCGCAGGAGTGAGAAAAGGTTTTAAATTAATTAGCGCCCAGACGGCTATTCAAGGAAACACGGTGTATATATATATATATATACATATATATATATATATATATATATATATATATATATTTTTTTTTTTTTGTCCTGTCCAGCTTCTCAGGCAGATATTATAGTTGATGTAGATGCCCATATCGGCTGTTCAGATTTACTTTACAAAAGAGAAGTGTAGGATACTTCTCTTGTTGCCTTATTTGTATTCGACTTCATTGATTGTATTTATATTGTCATTTGGTGCAGCCAGACCGGAGCAGGAGGGGATAGAAAGAGAAAAAAATGAAGACAGAGGGAGAAATTGTGGGCACAAGAGGTGTATTAGACAGAGAGACCAAAACAATAACAGCAAACACAACAATAACAACAACAACAATAAAGCAACATCAGCACATACAATATGTACAAATATGATGGTAAAAGTGATAGCAAAGAAGCAGTTAGCGAAATAAATAATAAAACAGAATTGACAATGAGCATAGTTACACTATAAATGGAGCATTACAAATACCAGTATAGATAGTGCTATTGATAATGAACAATACCAATAATTTACCTCTATTATCAACAATACAGTTGTTCAAATGCAACAATACATATATAATGATAACTAGAGATAAACAATGAATACCAAAAAATGAAGGGGAAGAAAGAGAAGCAACCTATATTAACCTTGTAGATTGTTATAGTAACTATAGGTTAAGCTTTCTCAGTGTACCATGTGTTAACCAGTTTCCCCTAGGGCAACAATGTTAATATATGTTTGATGAAACGTGATTATGTGCATGAGTGTACTTGTATATGTACATTACGTGTATATGTATCTTTGTACAGTGAACGTATATGTACAGTATGTGTATCTGTATCTTTGTACAGTGAACATATATGTACAGTATGTGTATCTGTATCTTTGTACAGTGAACATATATGTACAGTATGTGTATCTGTATCTTTGTACAGTGAACATATATGTACAGTATGTGTATCTGTATGTTTGTACAATGAACGTATATGTACAGTATGTGTATATGTATCTTTGTACAGTGAATGTATATGTACAGTATGTATATCTGTATCTTTGTACAGTGAACGTATATGTACAGTATGTGTATCTGTATCTTTGTACAGTGAACATATATGTACAGTATGTGTATCTGTATCTTTGTACAGTGAACGTATATGTACAGTATGTGTATCTGTATCTTTATACAGTGAACGTATATGTACAGTATGTGTATCTGTATGTTTGTACAATGAACGTATATGTACAGTATGTGTATCTGTATCTTTGTACAGTGAACGTATATGTACAGTATGTGTATCTGTATGTTTGTACAATGAACGTATATGTACAGTGTGTGTATCTGTATGTTTGTACATACATGTATGTTTTTATGTCCATAGTTCTGCCTCTGTGCTAGTTTTTGTTTTCTTAGCCAAATTTGTTCTCCGCCTTGTGCGCGCCTTTTGTTTGTTCCTTTTTTAAGTAGAATTAAATCATGTCATTACCTTGACGCCTTGTCCAGTCCAGTCGCTTTGCACTATGGGAAAACAAACCGCGCCATAGTCCAAGTCTTGACAGATGTCGCCAGGCCGACTACCTGGCAACTATGGCTTAAATCAGTGGTTCTCAAATGGGGGTACGTGTAACATTGGGGATACTTGAAGGTATGCCAAGGGGTACGTGATATTTTTTTTAAATATTCTAAAAAAAGCAACAATACAAAAATCCTTTATAAATATATTCATTGACTAATACTTCAACAAAATATGAATGTAAGTTCATAAACTGTGAAAAAAAATGCAACAATGCAATATTCAGTGTTGACAGCTGGATTTTTTGTGGACATGTTCCATAAATATTGATGTTAAAGATTTTTTTTGGTGAAGAAATGTTTTGAATTAAGTTCATGAATCCAGATGGGTCTTATTACAATCCCCAAAGAGGGCACTTTAAGTTGATTACTTTTATGTGTAGAAATCTTTATTTATAATTGAATCATTTGTTTGTTTTTCAACAAGTTTTTAATTATTTGTATATCTTTTTTCCAAATCGTTCAAGAAAGACCACTACAAATGAGCAATATTTTGCACTATTATACAAATTAATGAATCAGAGACTGATGACGCAGTGCTGTATTTTACTACTTTATCTCTTTTCTTCAATCAAAAATGCTTTGCTCTGATTACGGGGTACTTGAATTAAAAAAAATGTTCACAAGGGGTCACTGAAAAAAGGTTGAGAATCCATCCATTTTCTACCGCTTATTCCCTTTTGGGGTCGCGGGAGCCTATCTCAGCTACAATCGGGCGGAAGGCGGGGTACACCCTGGACAAGTCGCCACCTCATCGCAGGGCCAACACAGATAGACAGACTACATTCACACTCACATTCACACACTAGGGCCAATTTAGTGTTGCCAATCAACCTATCCCCAGGTGCATGTCTTTGGAAGTGGGAGGAAGCCGGAGTACCCGGAGGGAACCCACGCATTCACGGGGAGGACATGCAAACTCCATACAGGAAGATCCCGAGGCTGGATTTGAACCCAGGACTGCAGGACCTTCGTATTGTGAGGCAGACGCACTAACCCCTCTGCCACCGTGAAGCCCAGGTTGAGAACCACTGGCTTAAATAATAGTAGCGTGATTATTGACAGGTGCGTGAGTCCAAACAGATCAGGTGCATGAGTCGTGAACACATAACAGGTGAAACTAATGGGCGTCATGGTGAAAAAACAAGGGAGCGTAAACAGCTACTAAGAGTCCAAACAAAACATGATCACAAATACATGACACATTTCTGTTTGTTTAGCCTGGTTTTTCTAATATTCTTCTCATGCGTTTATTTACTAACCAAGTTATTGGTATCAAAATCATTTAAAAAACACTTTAAGACCAATGTCTTGAAAAACTATATCACTCTTGAATCAACATTGTAGTTAATACTATGATTAATGTTAATTAAAAATTAAACATGAGATATAAATTATAATAGAAGTAAAATTGTTTGTATATATTGTATATATAATTAGTGCAAAGGTCTAATATGTACACCGGGATATTTCACATGCCTGTACTGTGTATAAAATTGAACTACGTTCATTTGTTTATAATGTTGTTTATAATGTGTATTTATAATAAGTTGTGCAAAGGACATTTTATAATTTTCGAAAGTTTATTTTGTACTTGAAATTGTTTATAGGGTTAGGCGCAATAAGTGTTTAACTTCAGCCTAAACCCTTTCGGTCTGCAACATTTTTTATTTTCAATCTATGAATGTACAACTTTATATTTTCAATCTATGAATGTACAACTGTTTGTTTGCTTTGTTGACCATTGACCGAAGAACAATAAACACACACAGAATGAAAAGAACCTATGAAGATACAGATTTCTTTCTAACAAATGTATTCCTGTCTCAGTACTTGTTTATACTGCCTGCATGTTCATTTAATATGCGAGCTTTTGCGCATTAGCAACTCGTTTTTGATGTGCTAATTTGGCATCTTTCATTGGAATAAATCAGTCTTTTCTTCAAATACTGGAGAGAGAGAGAGAGAGAGAGAGAGAGTGTTTATCAAATAACTGTAAATAACTTTTATGACATGACCTGGATTAGTCTTTCTATAAAATGTACTTGAACAAGGCGGAGGGTGACAAACGTGCACATGGTGTTGCCAATGGTGACGGTGTAATCATGTTTGCACTCATGCCTGCTGGACCAGGACCAGATAACAGGATGCTGGTATTGGTATCAATAGGCAGCTTCCATGGCGATAAACAGCTGCCATTGTAATCATGTTGTC